>NW_026848263.1:0-244989 GCF_030867565.1 Colletotrichum costaricense | reverse complement strand
TTAGGGGAGTATTCTGGATCTAGATATGAGCTTTTGCTTTTCCGAATGCCCTCTCTCTCTCTCCTCTGCCCTCGGTGTCTTTGTGCTCTCCACTTGCCCACGCGCTCCGGGGGGGGGGGGGGGGTTGTTCACGGTAACATGGTATCGGGACACAAGCCGAACCCGGATTCTACCCGTGTATGGTTCGTTCATCAGCTCATGATGTTGGGGCCAGTGCGGTTTAGGCTTGGTGTTTTCTTGATATAATTGCTTTTTCTCATCTTCGCTTACTGCCACCCGCACCTTTACGCACCCCCTTACGCCCACATCAACCATCGGCGACCTGCCTGAGACCCCCAGCAAGCCCATCTTGCATACCGGGGAACCGAGAAAATCATGAAAGCACCGGGCATAGAGAAACTCCGTCTGCGGGAGAGAGACGCAGCTTGGCTTTTTGGACCTTGAAAAGCCCCGAAAAGAAGAAACAAGCACTTCTCCTCCGCTCGTCCAGCGCAAGCAGCAGGACCAGGACGAAGCAGGCGCGGGCGGGACTTCGGGAAGCTCAGCGAGCGGGCAGGTTTGTTCTTTTTTTTTTCTCTCACACTCTATTGTTGCCGTGTTGTCAACGACTTTGAGACACTTTGGAAGGACAGAGCTGACGAAGTGGTAGTCTAACTTGGGATAGTCCTCCGATGAATGGTACCTCAAAAGTTCAAGGTCAGACAAGGGGGTTTTACATTGCACTTGCTTTGCTTTGGCTATCAAGGCACGAGGCTACCGCTTTCGGAGGGGCTACGGCCAGATTTATCACATCGTTCGTGATCGCGATCTAGATTAGTGCTACGGTATCGCATCTCGTCTCTCGGGCTTTGGAGATTAGGTTTCTGGGGGGACAGAGAAACGGGCTTGGTCGATTCTTTCGGTGTTGTCTTAGCTCGTCAAGAACTAACGAGTAACTGTCTTATGAGCTGATGAGCAAGGGGAACGTCGACATTCCGTGGTCCCCAGCCCCCCCCCCCCCGTTGCGGTCAAACGATAGCCGTACTGGCGTTCTTCTGAAGGATTAGGACCAAACCGGTCATTGAAAGAAGAAGAGAGCTAGGCTGGAAGCGATCTACTTTGAACGTAGGGTTCAGGCGAAGAAAGGCAATTCAGCTCTTCTAAACGCGGTGTCTCAAGCCGCGCGAAGTAGCTACGGCTTCTAGTCGAGACTGGTGAGCTTCCAAGGGCCAGCCACAACGGCAGCTAGAACATCCGCGCCCACGAGGGAGCGGTTTGGCCCCTTCTTCGCTTCATGGTAGCGAGACATCCTGCGGAAACCCATGTATATCGTCCTTGGCCATCCCACCACAACCCCATGATCGCTGGCTCTGTCTCGCAAGTTTGTTGGCAGAAGCAGAGGAACAGAGACCGAGAGAGATAGTGACACAGTGAGCAAGAGAGACAATGGCCCAGTAGCAGCCTACGAAACGAACAAACCCCGGACGTTTCTCCGCTCCAGTCGAGACATTCCAGTGTCTCTCCGGCTGAGAAGACGTTTCTTTTTCCCCGGATGGCCCTACCGAGAACAGAAGTGACGTCCGCGTTGCGGGATCGCCAAAACGTTCGTTTCTTGGGTATTGCAAGCTGCATGATGCAGCTCGCATGCAGCGTGCATTTACAGGGCACGGAGCACCGCGGGAAGCAAACAATACTGTCCAAAAGATTGCATGTACGAGCACGTCCGCTGTAGGGCAATTCAGGAGAGAGAGAGCAATATCTCGCCCTTTGTTGCTTATTCCCTCTACCTTCCAAGGGGAGGGGGTGGGTATCGTCTGGCCTGAGAGGTGTTGCTGCTGCTGCTGCTGCTGGACTGGACTGAAATGGATGATTGACCGTCAACATTAGCTGCTGGCTCGGACTGAACCCCAGACCAGACGTCCCATATGCATACATTCCCACGTCTACTACGGTAAGAACTGGGATAAACGCGCAAAGCAGCCAAAGGGAGGGCTCCAGAGAAAGAAACCAAACGACAACCAGACCCAAGCTCGACAAGCAGCAGCAGCAGGCCCGTGATGCACTGCGCAGGGGACACGTCAAGGGGAACCCGCAGCCGCGTAGCCGCTTCCTACGACGAAAGCTCGGAGCGCCGTATGACCCCTTTCCGGGTCGATCTTTCAAAATGTCCAGGCTAGAAAGGCGCGTCTGCGGCACAGCGGCGCGGGAAAGGGGGGGGGGGGGATAAACGACGTTAGAACGGTGACCATTCATGGGACGGGAACAGGCTGGGCTTGACGGACGACCAAGAGGATCGCCACCAACCGCGGACGTGCATGGTGAGGGAATCACCACACCTTTTTTGCTTTGCCTCAGCACGGGGAGCAGTCTAATCTCGGGCCGTGTTACGGTTTCCGGTCATGGTTATTACGGTTACCCTCCTCCTCATCATCCTCCCCTTCGAAGGAATGAGGAGACGTTTGAAAGACAGCACACGGGATTGGGAAAGCAATACAGCAGCGGGCGCAAAGGACGTTGGGCTTGGAATTTCACCACTGACAACGTGAACCGTTCAGCCCGCGCCGTCCGCCCGCTATCCGCCGTTGACGGGATGTGAAAGTCTCGTTGGCCCGGGTTCTTCTTTGGGGGTTGCTAACTTGCTGCTGCCGCGTCGCTTCGGCTTGTTGCCGTGTGGCTGCTGACTATTGGAACGTATGGAAATGCCACCACACAGACACACACGCGCCTTACATCTCCCGCCAATCACTCCTTACGTCGCCAGCCCTGTAAACGTTGCCATGACACTAAGGCTTCTAGACTCCAGGTTCGAAGCATGGAGTCATTGATTGTGGCGCCTGCGGCCGCGGTAATTGGGGACATGTAAGGGCGTTGGGATGGGACCTTTTGACAATCTAGGCTTTCTTCCCAAGACTGCCTCTGGTTGCCAACTGCCTAGGAGGCATGGCAGAGATTCGAAGAGGGACAACTAAACCAGAATCGATGGTAAAAGAAAGAGAGGTATGGATGGCATACGGGATACGGATGGAGGCCATCGGAATTCTTGGCCCCCACCCTTAACTTGAACGAGACCCCCCTTCCACTTCCTCTGAAAGACCGAGCCAGTTGGAGGCAGGGCATATTGGCAAAACAGGCAGGCAAGTAAAAGTGGATGAGGCTATATCCTGCGAATACCGCGGCCGGCAGTGAGACTTGTGACTGGAAAAGGCCAATGGGCCGAAACCCAGACGAGGTCGAAGGACCCTCTTGACGAGCGAAGATTTGCGAGCACGATCGCACCTTGTGGGCTGTCACATTTTTTTCTGCTCTCTGCTGGCCTTACAGGCCTGCAGATGACAGAAAATGGCTGATAGGGGGAGGGTGGAAGGTTGGAAGGTGGAAGTATAACTCCGTCCGGCTCTCTCGCGTGTCTGCGGGTGGTGGATTCTCTACTTCACCGCTGCATATCACGAGCCTCTCTGCGGAGCATCCATCCATCTTCATGTATCGAGTACGGAGTACACGCCCCTCTTGTGTGCTTGATCATCGCCAACGAGTGTCTCGTGCTGAGTGATTTTGCCTCTTGGGCTAACGACTCGAGTTTTGTCCTGAAGCATTCCAGCGGAGTCTATCATCGTATAAGGCAGGCTAAGGAGGAGGAGAAGGAGCGGCAGCAGCGATATAGGAGAGCAACGTGGATGCGTAATGAGATGTCTGCAGGAGGAGAGCGAAAAGAGACGGGGACCGGACTTATGGTGGTTGACGTGCTGGTCACTTTTCCGACACACCCATGGCCATGCGTTGGTGATCGCCCAAGTGATCTCTGGTACGGCAGCCACGGAGCGCATATGCGGCGTCTTCCATACGGATACTTCCATTTTGCCCCATTCCCTTTCTTCGTAGGTAAGAAGGAGGTGGTGTCAAGGATCTTCACAGAGATGGGGGGCCAAAATGCCTAGGCACAAGGTGCGAAGAGGGCCTCCTGCGGAGTAGACGCTCTCCGGCTCCTTTGGCTTTGTGGGCATCGCGCCATATTACCTGTGCCAAGCGGGAATGAACGTTAACTTCCTGTAGGAGGCGAGCCTTGGACCGTTGGTGTGCCACGATGCCTGGGTTCTTAGTGGGTGCCGACAGAGGGGAGCCCACGGGAGATCTCGAGGCGTGAGCCCACGAAGTCGGCCAACGAGGACGCGTTCTCCTCAATATACGAAAGGGTGGAGTGGGCAGCTTTGAACGCTAGACCGGCCGAGATCGTGTTGAGAGAATTGGGCGGGACAGAGTTGATGTCAGTACGCATGGATGGTACTGGGCTTACGAAGTTACGGCGAGTTGGTTTCATCTATCTGCTGGAATGAAGGTTGGATGAAGGGCTCGAAGGATGCTGATCGTCACTTGTTTCGTTCTTGGAAGAAGAAGAGTAACTTCCAGGAGACACCCAGACTTCACCCCTTCCCCCCTCCAAGTGGACTTTGTATGACAGCATGCGCGGTGGACGGCAGACTCCAGACTGCTGGATCCGCTCGGTCAGGTTGTGTTGGACCAGGAAGCCAGGACCATGGAAAGCCCATTATTCAGTTCCCTCGGAGGGTTTTTGTCACCGCGATGTATCTCGCCGTTCCCACCCACTGAACATGCTCATCTCCCCTCGTCAAATATTGAGTTTCCTTCGGTATTATGCCTTCGGGGAATCGGGAAGACGCCTGCGATTTGCAAGATCCTGGGAAATGATCCTCTGAATCGCGGCACCTCACAGCTTACCCCCCTCACAGTCCCACGATTTTCGATATGTATGCAAGCACAGCCTCGCTGCCTCTTTCTTGCTTGCCAGGGTAATATGGAGAGGGGAGCAGCAGCAGTACTCGGTACGCCGAATCGAGGTTGAGCTCGACTCGGAGGCCCTCCCGTTTGTGTCATGAAACCTGCCTCTGCGTCTCCTCTTCCTTTTCTCGGTCAATAGTCGTGATCGTATTTCTAGGTGGGTTGCGTAGTACGTATCGTGGACGCAACGCTTCTGCGAGCCCACAAACGGTCATGGAAAACGTGTCTCTGCTGGGATCACCCCTTTCTCTTTGAAATCCCGGTCTACTCGTCGAGAAGGGGGATGGCTGGATAGGATATGTGGACTGTGTGGACTGGGTTTTTCTTGATATGCATCCACTGAAGCTAAGGCAGTTCCCTGCGAATAGAGTCCACAGAGGCAGATACGTTGAGAGTTCGTAATGTGAGCCGTCTCCTCTTGGGATCTTTTTCTGCTCGCCCGTCACCATTTGACGTACGACTCCAATTTTTACCCAACCTTTGTCCGGTGTCCAAGATGCCTTGTTCCCAGTTGCCAGGAAGGAGGGCCCCAGATGCTCGGTACTGACGGAGCCTCGCCCGCGATGAACGACGTCAAGGTAATTATTCAGGACGGTGATCGGTGGGACTTGGCAGTTGAGACCCCAGTGCCGTGTAACGTCAAGCACACCGATGAGAGACGGCATCAGGGGGTGCGTTGTGTTTTTGCTTTTTGGATGGGGATGAAAAAGGCCAAGAGGGCAGGGGAAGAAGACCCAAGACCACGATGCAGTTGTCGATTTGGGGATAGGTTGATAGAGCCTAGAGGGGGGCCCCCAGTATGCATGCTCTTCTGCTTTGGTCTCGAAGAGATGCTTCTCCCACTCGGAGCCGGTTTTTTGTCAGCAAGGACCATTGAGCAATATCCGGAACTCGCCCGACAATTCGGAACAGATGGACTCGTGCTTCTGCTTCTGCTTCTGCTTGATGTTTGTGCTTGGTATGGAGTACTGATGCAGCGGTACTGGTAGTGCACCAGCCTCCGTTGAGTGTGCCTTGCCTCGCATATCGTACCCTCTCGATATTGAATGGGACCCTCGTGAGTTGCCCTTTCTTGCAAGCTGCATGTTTCCGTCTCAGCCCTCGGGGCATTGACCCTTGAGTCGACCCAACCGCTTCGAGGGATGTCACACATTCAACCTGCGTCGTTGCCCATGAGTAGCGAGCCGCTGGTATAGAGTCGCAATATTGAGATACACCAGAAGCCCCGTTCGCCGGACGAGAAGCCCATTCCTGACGTTGTTATTGCTCTTTTTTTTTGAGTCCGTCTTGGGTCAGACAGCTGTCAAAAAAAGCAAACCGGAACGCCGGTGTATTCTTTCGACTCTTAACAGAAAGCCGATATAGGGACCACATGCAGGGGTCCGGGGACCGGCTTAGCAGCAAAGGGCTCATTTCGCCAATCCGCCTGCATTCCTGTTGACAGGGCTGGAGGTGAGGGGGATATCCCTTCTGAGAAATTCCCAAACGGTCGTCTAGCCTCAATGAATGGAGGCAGGGAAGATCCTTTTCTCGACCCATGTGGCTTGCGAGTCATCAACGTTCCAACTCCTCTGAATTGTCGTATTGCGCTCCCCCGCAAGGCCCGCTTGCGGCCGACTCGTCGAGATGAGGCAGGGCCTCTGCTATGCGGATTTGCATGTCTGTCGGACGCGTATTTTTCATTGGGGGTATTCGTAACTTCGTAAGGAGTAGATCATTGATAACTGAAGGGGGAGGTACTTTTTGATGATATTGCACAGGGCGCAGGGCGGCAAATGCAGTAGCATGGAAGTCCGTCCGCCTCCCCGAGCCTGGACGGCCTGCAGACTTTGCCGGCAGTGGATGAAATTCCCATTGCTCTCGGGACGTGTAGATGGACCAACAACCATTCCCTTTTGACAGGCAAACAATACCGTACTTTACCGGACTTAATGTGTGATGCGAACCAATGGACCCATGGTCTCTGGACCGCTCGCCTTGGTACCGGTCTTCCTATCCCCGGCCGATGCGGCAAACTTTGACCGGGAGCAGCAGTAGCAGGAGCAGCAACGCCTCCGAGATGCAGAGACCGAGGTACGGATATCGTAGCTGGACCCAATCTATGAGACCATGGTGACATACGAGCTAAGCTCGCAGCGTGCTCCCTGTCTGTCTCCTTCCGGCTTGCGCGTTGAGCAGGATGGGGAAGAACCTATCCAAAGGATGACTGACCAGCGTTGCCGGGGTCTGTTCGGTGGTCTGGTGTTGCACTGCAGGCTGCCCGACAGCCCATCTTGCATCTTGGCTGTCGACGGCTGCTGCTGCTGCTGCTGCTCACTCACTTGGTGGCTATAGCTCCTGGGGGGGACGCAGCACCGAGGACGGCATAGAGGCACATGGGTGATGAAGCCTCGAGCTTCTTGATGACGGGCGCAGCGCCATTCGACGCGAGGGTTGGTTATAGTTGAACGGTACAAGCGCGTGCGTGCCATTTGCTGGCTTTTCCATCAATCCCAGCAACGGCATTCCACGGTGAGAAGCATGTGCTGGTCATCGACGTGGCTTTCGTTGCATCTTGCTGCATCCTTCAGCCGCCTGCCACCCCCCATGTTCCCGTTCAACGGCAGCTTTGAAGGAGACCCTCCCCCCAGCTCATTCTCGGTCGAGATCTGCCCCTGTGGCATGGGGGACACCAGTCAGCATGGCTCAGAAATTCAGAATTGACACGCTGTGAGCTTGTGACGGAGATTTGAACGCGTACAACAATTATGAAATGGAAATGAATAAAAGAGCCTAAAGATACAGTCAGGGGAAACCTCGGAAGGTGAGCCATTGTCGTTGGCGTTGCAGGGCTGCGAGACAAACTGTTCAAGAAAAAGCAAAATAAACAACGAGAAACATTATTGGACATCGCATCCCGGACATGGTCCAGATTGGGCAATCTCATCGCATTGACAGGTTTGCTGGGCGTTATTAATAGAAATTTGAGAGAAAAGTCCAGGCTTCTGAATCGTTCAACCGCAGCACCCGTTGCGTGAACATGGGAGAAAAGACAAAAAGCAGTAAAAGAAGAACATTTGCAGTCAGACCAAATGATGGCGGTTTCAAAATCATGATTCTGTAAGGGCGAAAGGTTATCATTAGTCTGGAGGAAGAGACAACATGTCGTCGACTGGAATGTTTTCTGTCCACCAAGCGACGTTGGAGAGATGAGCGGCTAGGCTCTAGTAGGGAGAGGACTGGGGGTGCCTCATCGAGGAGGTGTGTGTCTGTGTGTCACTGAGCTACTCAAAGTGTGGCTGATGCATTTTGTTTCCCAAACCCAAAAGAGAAGAGCCCCCCAAAACCCAAAGCCCCAGGGGCAAGGCGGCAGCACGAGAGGAAGACTAACGGCCAGAGTCAGGCCATGATGACGCCTGGAGGCTTTGAACGAGATTTAAACAAGCACAGCCAGACGGCGGAAGAATAAGAAAACGGTAAAGAGTGACAGCGCCGCAGCGCCCATCCCGACCCTACGTGCTCGTGCGTGCCTACTTTGACGTCCTGATGGGCGATCTCTTGAAGGGGTGGGAGAGGGGGCGTGGGAGGGCTGCCAGGGGCAATTTGCAGTTCAGCGTTCTCGACTGGCCTAGAAACCCTGGTAAGGAGGAGAAAAGCCAAGGAGGATTCGTCGACGAGGGCCACAGATCTGGTAATCCAATCCCGTAGTGGAGAGAAGAGAGAGAGAGAGCGAGAGACAAAGATGGGTAGATGCAGATGGCCAGAATCGGCAACTTGGTTGGGTCAGTAGTCAGCCGACGGGCGAGAGATAGAGAACACAACATACAGAGCAGTTCCAAACTTCCAAAGAGGCCTGCGAGAGTTTGATAGACCCCGTGCGAGATGGGCAGCAAAGCGCCCCTAGTCCACGAATGATCTTGATCCATCTCTTCTTAACAAGGGGCCCTACTTTTTCCTCTAGCGTGATGGGTAAAGAACGGGTTTCCGGGTATCCAAGCAAGACTAGCCAGCCCATTCGACCACGGTTCTTTAATGTTCATCTAGCACGCTTTCAGAAGAGGTTGCATCTCTTCGCGTGGTGGTTCTTCTCGGGTCGTCCAGTCAAGAAAGAGTGTGTTGGCAGGGCAGGGGAAATCCTGGTTGATCGTCGCGGAGGCTGGAGATCACAGGATTGACCCGTGGGCCTCTGCTTTTCTGTTCTATCCCGTACCCAAGTGCCAGGTCTTCTTCACACCCCTTGGATCCGGCCGTGTGCGTAGGGAACTTTCGGGAGGATTCGAGAGAGGCGTCCAATGGGATGACCCACCGGGAAGAGGGAAGGGAGGCAGAGAACACGGTGCTGGGAGGGAGGGGAAGGGGGGGGCATGTAGATGAAGCAGGGTAGGTTTACCTACTGTGCTGTCTATTCACTATCATCTGGAAAGGTTCATGTCGGTTCAATTTAGGATCAATTAAATTTCATTCGAGAGAACGTAGGCTGCAGTAGATACCTAGGAAAACCAAGCTACAGCTCCTGTAGTCGGAAGTTTGTGTGATGTGGCTTTGGGAGAGCGGCGGTTCAATTTCTTTAAATCTCTCAGACTAAGGGACGCCGTAGATGATGCCCGGCCGCCACAGCTCTAGCCGAAACTCTCGGTTAGCCGTCTTTCCAATCCGCACAAATCTGACGCTTCTTTTGGGGCCGAAGCGAGATCTAATCGAGATTGTCCGCGTCAGTCGCAGGAGGCACTAGCCAGCTTATTAAGTTACGAGAGTTGAATTACCAAATCTCTCGAGATGGGCCATCTTCAATGCTGCCAGCTTGCCATGGGCATAAGCCTCGGCCCTCAGGGCTTACGATGGTAGGAGCTGGCTCCGATTGCGAATTGCCAATGGACTTATTCCCAAGCGGCCGTCGTTTCTCGGGGCATGGGGAGCAAGCTCTGGCCTGTGCTTGTTCTTCCCATCTTAATCTTCCCCCACTCTCGGAAATCTCAATGTGGTCGAAGGACTGGGCAAGTAGGGGGATCCAGGGGTGGTTTGTCGTTCCATAGATGTTCTAGGGGCTTAGCCAAAGGAGATAAGTTGCTTTGATCGAGCGTTGAAAGGGAAGAGTCTCGACTCTGAACAACAGGAAATGATTTACGGGGCGAGGCCGGGCGACGAACAGTAGGATAAACTAGAGCCTGTTTCTGCAATTGAAGACACATTTCTCGTGGTCTTCAAAATGTCTTGCTATGTTTGTTTGAGGTTTGAGCCTCATTTCCCCTTCAGCTAGTGGCATTCTCTCCTTCACGCCGTTTCCGTCATAATTCTCTCGTTTGGAACTCTCGACTCTGGTTGAGCGATTAAGAAAGTGTGAAGATGGATGGTGATAGTGGAGCCAGCACAACAGACTTTGGGACCGGTTCTCAAAAAGCAAGCTGATGGGATGAGAGCCAAGGGTTGGGCTTGGGCGGATGGCCCCCCCTGTGCTGATCGACAGATCCTCTCGACGCCCTCGTCCACGTCTGGGTCCCGCCATCCCAATCAGCGTCCCTGCCGCTCTTGAAAGGAACCTGCCGCGGAGAGAGGCCAGAGAAGGATCTGGTCACGCCCGTTGCACCGGTACCAGCCATGGGATTCATTGGCCCAGACACGCGCTGGCGGCGGAATTCAAGCGGGCGACATCATCGATCCCATTATACTTATTACACTTTCCAGTACAGGGTCACAGGGCCCCTTGGGACGTTAGTGTAGGCAACGATTTGCTAGTATCTCGAAATCAAAGTTTCGAGACACCTTCATACGAGGGACCAGATTTGACTTTAGGTGGTAGTAATAGAGACGGCGTCCTGCACCTAGGGTTTATGTTCGCGAACAGTTGCTCCGATTCCGAGCACTTCGGAAACTACCGCCCTCGTCGTCGTTAAAAAAGTGCCGAGTGGCTTTGCTGCAAACGAGGCTGCCGGCGTGTTACTACGACGAAACCTACTAGAATAGTGCGCGACGCCCAGGCGGTCGGCAGTTGCGTAGTGTCTTTACAGCTCGTGTCCGCCATGAGTGATTAGCATGTTGGCCATGTGCTGCAGGGCTGGAATTTTTGTGTTTGTGATCACTGGTGAGACTTTACATAATGACTCTGGAGCTACTGCGGCGCGAGTTGATGTGCTTGACTGCTCTTATGTTCGAATACGGATATATGTGTGTGATGGGGGGCAAAGTATCAAGAAACATGACGCAAACAGGATTGAGCCTTGTCTTACTGCTATTCGCCTCTTCCCAGCCATCAGTTTATACTTACATACGGATACACAGTACATCTTGGCCCGTTCGTTTCTGCACAAACTGACCCTTCTCACCCCTAGTGAATGAGCGGGTCGGTGATGGATGATCTGCAATTGGCAATGAAAAAGCAGGTAGGGGCCGAGGAATCGGATTCGCGACCGGCATTGAATTGTCCTTGAGGGCTGAAGCACAACCCGTACCAAAACACACACATCGGTCGGCTGCCCGTTCCGTGACACCGCTCGTGCTTCAGGGACGATCTTGTATGCGCCAAGCAGCGCACATGGCACATTATGAGTTGCAAGACAGGCAGCTGCCATTGTTTGACTTTAGAGTTGATTGATGATTGACAGCAGATGGTATCCGGATGACATTTCCTCCGCAGGAGCCAAGTGTTCGCGGGGTTGGTATCCCAGACATTGATTTGGCGGATGAGACTTGAGAACGCGTACGTATACTAGATAATGAAGATGATGATGATAATAACAACAACGACAATAATAATCATGGCGGTGATGTATGTAGGCGGAGACACCCCCATGCTCTGTTATGGATAAGGAGGTCCTGCGGCCCCCATCGTCGACATCGACAACAATACATACGCCCAATGGAGTGAGAATCGCCTCATGTATCCACGACCGTCGCATTGTCCTGGAATTCTCCGGATGATCTTGCAAGTTGCAATTGAAGACTCACGACCGGGGGTTGCCCAGGAGGACGCAGTGCCGGCTGCAACGACATCATCGGCCGTCATGGTTGGATCAACTTCCCGTCCGGGTGCGTGGGTTTTTCTTCGAGATCGGCACGACGGTACCCAGCCAGAGGTAGCGGCGCCGCGGCAGACAACGTGCTCAACCTGCGCTGCTGCTGACCAAGGTTTACCAAGAGAGTGTTTTTGGGACAATACCCGAGGCACTCGAAGACGATCGCCGCGCGGGCACCGCGTTAGTGCCCTTCGGTTAGAGGTAGTCTTGGACAAGGGGGGTGGGTTGATGGTCGAGGGGGAACCAGCCCAGCCCAAGGTCCAGCCCTTCCCGGAGATTGGTCGGTGACAGGTGAGAGCTGGAAGACAAGATTGGCCCGGGCCCATTGTTAAAGGCCGATGTCTAAAGGCGAATTACCTACCTAGAGGGGCACAGTTGATCTCATTCACAGATCTGCTGGCGTGGATGATGACCGCTCGTACAAGTTACATCGGGGCGAGCTGTACCGTGGTCCGAGTCCCCGTCTTCAGGCTTCAAGTCTCGAAAAGCCTAAAGGATGGACGATCTACCTACCACGTTCCATCAGTACATACGAATAGCCGGATTGCAAACACAAAAAAAGCCCGGTGTTTGGTTTGGATAGGTGTCCATTCAGCGGTAGCGGTTGGACGGGTACATCTGCCACCCACCCTCTTCACCTGGGCTGGCTGCGTATACTATCGTACGGCCTGCCGCTCTCAGTCTAGGGAATCCGAGAAGAGGGCTATATGGGGTGTGCTCCCATATGACGATACCGGTACAATCAGAAAAAAAGAGGCTCCGAAGTACGACCGCTTCGCGCCGTAGGGTACCCCATACTGCAGGGTCGACACGCAGCAGCTTTGCATGCGCGCGGGGGACGGACGACGACAAAGTGAAGGGATACGTCGATACGAAAGGTCTGGCGGACGCCACGCGCTGCACCCGATCTGGATGGACGCCGTTTCGTTTGGCACCAGCTAAGCTCAGGCAAGCCTAGGGAGCTTGTTGCTACCTTGCCTTTTGCTAGCCGTGCCTAGGTAGCTAGACCTATCGCTCACCCGCGGAACACCTTGTCCACACGAGCAGCAGGAGGGAGAGAGAGGCACAGAGAGGCACAGAGAGGCAGACAGATCTGACTGATCCCAGGAAGTTGCCGTTTTGACAGGATACGGCGGAGGAGGTGGACGGACATGCTGGGGTTGAGAGGATGCCCAGGCTCGCGCTAGCAGAGCTTCAAAGCCCGAGGACCTGGATCAGTTCAAAGCCCGATCACGGGACTTGCGGCCCATGTCTTTTGAATGGGGAACGTCCTTCTCGTGCTTTTCCGACGACATGGGACCACGGGAGCAGGGCAGAGGAGAGATCGTCGCTCGCCCGTCGTGAGGATCTTGACCGAAGGACACGAGAAGCGGGATCTGACGCTGGGGTTGTGAGAGTTGGAGAGTGACGGGGGCAGAATAATTCCGTCGAAACAAATTGGCCTCTCCAAGGTTTTACGATTTCATGTGGGTGCTGAGTCGTTGGCAGATGGCCGTCAAGCATAGCCAAAGTATAAAAAGATTAATCAAGAAAATAAAGGAATAACGGAGTACAAGGGACGTAGGCGTGGGCGTGGGCGGCCGGCCTCCCGGCGATCTGCAGCCGCTGCAAGGCTCACGAACTATCTACGAACCGCTTCAATCTTTGCGTGTCGCTCTCAAAGTTTATCGTCTGGCGTTCATTTCCCAAGTCGAGGGTCCGAGATGCTGCTCAGCCACACGAGATTGAGGTGAATCACGTAACTTCGGGGGGTTAACCATTACCACGGACGGCCAAGAGACTATCGTGATGTTGGATTCTCGCACATCGCGATCCTCCCTCTCCCCACGGCGGGGGGGACAACCAGCTGCTGCCGATTGGCGAATGAACGAGATGTTACACCGATGGGAGATGGAGATTGGGGGGTCATCCCACAACGGTGAGCAACAACGCGCCCGCTGCAGCGGGACTTTCATCCGCAAGCATGGTCCAGCAGGGCAGAACAGGGTTGAAGTGAGCAGACTCTCATTCGTAGTGAGACGCATCGCTCAGCATACTGAGCATAGTACTGATACCCTCAGATGCGGACGGACTACGATAGAGTGTGTGGACGGGCTCATCGTTGCATTGTGTCGGCCAGCGGCCCAGCAATGTGCAAGTGCCAGTCGCAAGCAAGGCGTTGGCAACCACTAAAGGATTCCATGGTGGTTCTGGTGTGAGTCTAGCGTGCTTCGCGACGGAACAGACAACTTGTTCGGTGTTAGCACGCGGCATAGCGGTAGCCATTCCATTTCGTTTCTGGTGATGGCTTCGTCTGGGAACATGGGCCATGGACACCGGTGGTGGGAAAAAGCAAGCAACGGCCGGGCGGTTCCTCCTCTAAGCCACGCAAGCCTCACAAGTCCTCTCGTCACATACGGCCCGTCTACGTCTACTAACATAGTGTGGACCGAGGGAGAAAGTCTTCACTGGCAGCGGGGACGCTCCAACTAAGACTCTCGCTCCCAGCTATACTAGACGCACCAAAGGTGTTCATGTCTCTCTCTCTGTCTCTGCTTCTTCACGTGCTAGGACGCTAAAGTCGTTCGCGAAGTTTGACACGGAGACACTAGACGACGCCGTCGCCAGCCATTTTCTCAAGCGAAGTCTGAAGTCTGCACTTTGTCTCAACGTTCCCCCGTTTGCCCGTTTCCCCGTTCCCCGAGCCTTGCAAGCGTACCAAGGCAAGCAAGCCTCAAGCCTCTCGGGGGTCTGGGGAGGGTATTACGTGGTCGTCGTTTCTCCAAGTGCCATGCCAAGTTGTCGTCAAGTCTCAGGGAGGCTCTTCTGTCACAGGGCAGCGCACATGGCAAAATGCAGAGTTGCAGACATGCAAAATGCAAACGAGAATGCAAATGCTATCAGTGTCGTCGCAGACGCAGACACAGACACAGACACCCACTCCGAAACTCTCTGATCAACAACAACCACTCACTTCCAAAGACTGGTATCCATGCACCCACATGAATGAGGAGGGAGGAAACTTGCTGCCATAAGCATATTAAAGCAGTGGCATAACATCAGAGCGACCGGAGCTGTCACGGCGGAAGACTTGGGACGACATCGGCGGGACAAGACGTGACGGAGCCTGTCATTTGGTCTTTGGCAAGCAATAACGGACGAGTCACCGCTTCATCCGAAGCCATTCTGTTGCACAATTGTGCCTGAGAAGCTCTCGGAACTTGAGGCCTTCTTCATGCCTTGGCCCTCACATGGAAGGGATTCCCCAACCCCCCTTGAGTCTTGACCCCGGGCCTTTCCCAGGAACTCCGTTGCCGTTCCGTCTGCATCCCATTCCCAAACCCTTTTCCTCCCATCTTTCTCGACCCTCGTCTCCAGGTCGATCACGGACCCCTTCCTCATGAACCAGGGTCGTAGGAGCCAGAGAGAGGCAGAGGCACCTTGGAGTGGACAAGGTATGTGCGAGACATCATGGCCGGGGCCGGGGTGGGATCAAATGTTTAGGGAAAGCAAGCACCAGGCCAAGACGATGACCACACAACACACATGCGCACATCCATGGGCCGTTCAAACTCAGAGAGCGAGAATCCGAGCAGAGAGGGCAGAAGGAGAGAGAGAGCCGACACCAAAGACCAGACTTGTTCTCTTCCTCCCCTGTGACCCTATCCTTGCAAGGTTCAAGCCACCCTGCGCAAGCGAGGGGGGCTTTCCTGGCGCCCGAGCTAAACTGAAGATCATATTGAAATTAGCCTTTGTTTCCGACTGTCTGTTTCCCTGCCCCCCCCCCCCCCTTCTCTTACACCCCCTTCACACATCTCACATTCCTCACACCCTCATGCCATGCCAATATGGAGTCTTTCCCCCTCCTCCTCCAAGAAACAGTATCCCGGCGCCCCTGATGCCCCATTCCCCTATCGATGCCGTGCCGTCTCTTTGACGCCGCCGCCGTCCGATCCCCTCGCAAAAAGCCCACAACCAAGATGGGGGGAAAAGACAAGATGGAGAGATACTGTCAGAGCACACCAACCCAACAGCAACAAGCAGCAAAGCAGGGCCCAATAGAGGAGGCTAACGAGTCGCTGACAGCTACCTTCAAACTTGACGTGCGTAACCCTTTCGCACGGCCGCCGCTGCAAGCGATGTCGACGACGCCGAACCTAGCGGCAGACGCCAGACCAGGAGCTTTGCGGCGACTGCGGGAGAGCTTCGCTCGCGGCTTTTCCATGGGTGCCACAAAGCCAACCGCCCCGAGTCGAGTCGGGCTGCAGTGACGAACTCTATCTAGCGGTGCGTTGCGTTGTGTTGAATTGCGATCATATGGGATCTCTGGGGCCGACTTGCCTGGGCTGAACTCAACTTTGAACAGTTTCTGCTCCATTTCCAATTCGGACTGATGCCCGACCCGAAAGCCTGGCGGACGGTCAATCCTTCACCACACTGATTTTCGTGGCTAAATTGTGAATGGTCAAAATGCCACTCTGGGATGCCACTCTGGCACTCAGTACTAGTTGTGTCGGCATCGCCAAGCGGCAACTGCCTGAAGGTTGCAACGCACACGACACAAAGTTGAGAGTTGTCTGAAGTTGTCAAAAAAAAAGTTATCGTCCAGAGTTGACCGGCTGTTGCCGTTGCACAAACCGGCTCTTCACATGAGTTGACGCAACGCAACGCAACGTCTTGGGAGCTGTTTCTCTATTTTTCATCCCGATGACTCCGCATGAGATGCCAAGAGCAGGCCGTTTTCCCAGCCCGTCAACCCTTTTTTATCATTAAGCTTGTCTTGAGAGCAACGTGATGAGCGTCAATCAAAACAACATCCGGCCAGAATGCTTGCCACTCCTGCCTCTCAACCCTGCAGTAAATCCGGAATATTGTTGCAATTAATGTCCCATGATCTGGGAAGGGGTTCTTCCGGGCCCCTGTGTATAGGTATTCGTATGCCCCCCCACGGATGCGAGGCCGAACATCATAGTAGCATAGAAACAACTCATTATGCTGGGAAGAGCCGTTGAGACAAGATTGGGATCATCTCGCGTCGTCGGCAGATTGAGCGAAGTTTGGATCCGACAATCTGCATCATGGGCAACTTGCCATTCCAACACTTCAGGACGATTCTGGAACAAAGACACCAGTCATCCGAACATGGGACCTAGCACGGCACGTTGAAGCACCGTGTCCCCCTCCCTCCTCTTTCTGAAGTCTCGCAGCCTTGGGATGACGTTCTGGCATCTGTACATTCGAGGCAGAAGCGACGAACGGCATAAGATCACCTCGACAATCCGGTCGCAGCACAGGGCTGGCAGGGTCTGATGAAGCTCTTGGGGCGTCACACGCCGCACGCCCCCCGACGTCAGTCAGGCACAGAGTCGTTGCTCGTCTCAAGTGCGTGCGTGTGTGCGGAGCAGTGTGTGTCTGTGGTGCGTGCCCACGGCTGGCAACCCCAGTCCACGAACACCACGGTCCATAACGAACATCTCTCCCTCTCTCTCTCTCCCGTCGTGGCTCTTGACCTTCTTCCCTTCTACACCAACCCCTCGGGCCTCCGTCCCAAACACACAAGCCTTCATGACAGGACAGGGGTGAGGCATCCCAGACTGCCCCATCCTCGGAACGGGAGCAAGATCCAGATTAGGAAATGGTGGCCCGAGTGGTGCCATGCATAACAGCACTGGATTCGGATTAGCCCTTGCTAGGCTAGCGGCCCACGCACCACGGCCGTGGAAGGGGGGGGCCGGGGAGGCGTGGCCAAGGGTGTGCCGGCAGCTTGAGAGTTTGTGAGTTCAGAGAGACAGAGAGAGAGAACGAGAAGAGTAAGAGGGCGTGTGGCCAAGATATGTAGGGGACTCCCTCAGTACATTCCCGTGTGGGAGAAGGAGGAAGAGGCGTTCAGAGCAGGGCCCTAACGAACAGCCAGGACACACGGCTGGGGTACGTTCTTGGACAACAGACCCTGCCGTTGCATAAACCAGTGACCGTTTGACCTCAGCGATCCATTGACGTTGATCCCAGACGGGGTCAGTCGCCCTCGATCTCACCCGCAATCCCGGCTACTGCTGCCAGCCAGCCAGCAACACGGATACACCCATTACCTACTGCTCCCATGTATCCGTACTGCGTAGAAGTACGGATACACTACGACTCTTTTCTTTCTGCCCACGCCAGACTCGAGATCGTTGTTGTTATGATTATGGTTCAGGCACACAACCAGCATCGCTCAGGATCCCCCCGATGCACCCCCAAGTAAGAGAACCGTCCACATACCCTTGCCCCGTCATCCCAATATCCAGGAGGCGCTATAGCCAGGCTACAGATACATCGAGAGACAGGCCATCGTGCTCGCGCTTCTCTCACTCTCTTTCCTGTCTCTGCTACTTCCTAGTTCCTACCTGTTGTCTTCCTCTTCCTCCTCTCCTCCCCTCCCCTCCCCTCCTCCCTCTTCACGGCCCCCGGTCTCATCTACCTAGTACCGATGACCCCGTCCTCCTCCCCTTGTCGTTAAACCTCGCAGCACGACTGAGTAGTACGTACCCCATAGATGACCCAAGACGAGGACCTTGGACTGACCCTTGCTTCGCTACCATCAGAATCACACACCCCCGTCGTCGCCGCCTTTCGTCTGGTCCCAGGCCTGGCGTAACGGTCCCAAGACTTATCCCACTCTCTCTGCCTCTGACCCACACACAATTTGTGACAGGCGATTGTGGCATCTCATCGTCCAGGGATCATCGTGTGGATTTACGCTTGATCACCCATTCCACTCTGCTTCGGGAGATCTGATATACCTGCCTCCCCCATCTGCCACCTCTACTCCATCCACCCACCAACAAGCTTCTTTCACCAGGCCATTTCATACTTAAACTACCCACCCTCCCCTTCCCCCTCATCGACTTGGAATCTCGAATAACTCCTGAACCAAAATCAATCTCTAGTATCCAGCTGGCACTTGGGGCTAATCACTACTCTACATCTAATACCTGTTGTGTTAATATTCAACGACCTACCACCATCACCATCACATCAACCACATCTTTCATCAACTCATCGACGACAAGACCGAAGCCAACTACAAGGAGAAAAGGATCAACTACACCACGCAACCAGCACCAAGCACACTTCAAAGTTTTTCGAAACTCTTAATCAGCAACAATGGCGAGCGCTTTAATATCGAACCCGTACGCTGCTCAGCAAAGCGCACACTACGGATACGTCCAACCGCCTCAACCTCCCCCATCGCCTCCCATGGACGAGACATCAAAGTGCTCTCTCCCCTCCATCTCAAATCTCCTTGGCCTCGCAGACCAAGGCTCGCCCACATCCGAGACGCACCCTCAGATTCCTCAGCAAGGTACGGATAGGATGGACAGCGCAACAGACAACAGCAACAGAACACTGACCTCCCGCATAGCATCCTCCCAAAAGTCCGAGACGAGACCAAGCTCTTCTCACTATGGCCGCGGCGGACTTCCTCCCACGCCTCCCATGAGCTCCGACGCCTCCTTCGACGGCTACAACTCTCCCTCAACGAGATCCGTCAGCCAGCTTTCCGTCGTCTCACAGCCCCAGAGCAACTACTACTATGAGTCCACGCCCCCTCTGGAAGCCGAAGCCCACCGCCACATGGCTCCCATGATCCCAAGAGTGCCTGTCCAAGGCTCATACGCCCAGGCCCAGCCTTTCCCGCCTGCCTATATGCCCGCCCACAACCCCATTGCGGCTTCCTACTACCCTCCCATGCAGCACACCCCTCCTCCTCAGGCTCAGATCTCTGGCATCTACTACCAGCGCCCTCTTCCTCAACAATTCCCGCCCATGGCCCCCGTTCCCGTCGGCATGGGACCCAACGGTACCAACCCGTGGCAACATCACCACTACATCTCCCCCTCTTCAGCGGCATCCTTCCCCCAGAGCCAGGACCGCTACATCTGCCAGACCTGCAACAAGGCCTTTTCCCGCCCTTCATCCCTGCGCATCCACAGCCACTCCCACACCGGCGAGAAGCCCTTTAAGTGCCCGCACGCCGGCTGCGGCAAGGCCTTCAGCGTTCGCAGCAACATGAAGCGTCACGAGCGCGGATGCCACAACTTTGAGAGCGGCAGCACCTGCAGCAACTGATCGACAATTATAATCTGAACGGTTATTTCTATTCACTGTTATCATGATCAATACGACAAAAATCCTGGGGTGGAGTCGTCAAACGCGCAAAAGAGCTGGAACGGCAAAGGGGAAGGGGGGTTCGGACCGGTTTCAACGGGAAAGATACCACGTGGTAGAACATTATCACTTCTACCGCAACTGCAACAACATCAAACGACATCAATTTTAACATCATAATCAGCAACGACGAAAACAATCAAAACAAAAAAACCCCCAAACCATCAAATCAAAGTCTTTTCAACGGCGTTCAACAACTACAAAAGAGGGTTCCCCACGGATTGGAGAACATCATCCATTGGCGGTCCTCTGGATGGGGAAGACGGGGTCAATCAAAGGCAGAGGAGGAAATCTATTTCTTCTCGACATGTGTTAAAGTTGGCTTATTTCTTCTATTTTCCTTTTCGTCTGCTTTTTACTACCGGAGCAAGAGGCGTGAATCATGGCTGGGGCAAAACTGGTCACGGGCAAGAAGTCCAGCCAGGCAATGAGAAAACTTGGCATTTACAGGCGTTTTGAATTGTATACGGGGGGTGGGTGGATCGTGTGTGGAGGTGGCACGACGTTTATTGTGTGTGACTAGTCCTCTGGTTCGGAGGCAAGTCGAGAGGCAAGGTTATTCCTGTGAGGATTTCCCTGTCTTGGCAGTGTTTTGGGTTGTTTTTTCTACTTCTCTTTCCATTATTATTCCGGTTCTTGAACGATTATATCAAAATGTACGATTATGTGGTAATGTATATAGAAAGGAGAAGCCGCACAGAATCGAACAGAGGAGAGGATTGAAAGATCATCATCATGAGTTTCCCGTACTCTTTGCACAGTGACTTGGTGGTTTCGTCAGTCTTTTCTGGCCACATCTTTTCGTCCCAAGACGTAACATGTGTGGGCTCTACATTGTGGGTTCTGTTGCAATGAGGCGAACTTGATCCCCTTGCAACACAACAAGCCTGGACCGAGCACGTAGGAAAGCTCGGATCAGTCCGATTCATCTCCCCATCACTAACATATCACTAATCTTTTGACTACCGCTATTGTGTTTCCTCACGGACTCACACGTATTCGGAATAGCTTCTCCGACACAGGCACTCGTAAACATGAAAGTATAGTTTGCTATGAGCCATTCCTCACAAGGTACGTTGACTTCGAGGCTTGGGACCGGACGGAAAAGCCGCCGATCGCAACACTGTGAGATGGCAGCTGCTGATGACACAGGCACACCCGTTAAACTCCACCAGGGTGGGAGTGGAAGAGGAGGGGAGGGGGGAAGGCTTCCCATTTCCTCCATGGATCTAGCAATCTAGGTGACTCCTCTGTCCCCATTCGTTGAAAAAGGAAAAGAACAGCCCAAGTTCCAGAGCGGGAACGTTGGGACTCGGAGAGAAGTGCGGCGAAAGAGGAGGCGGTAGGGCGGAAGACGGCAATGATTGACACCAAGGAAGACCAGCCCGGAGAAAGGAAAAAAAAAAAAAAAAAAAGAGGCAGATGATCGACGCTGCAGAAAGGTGTCAGAGAGTTGGTGGTGCTCTTGGGATGAGACAGTCAGAAGATTTACGCTTAAAAAAATCCACCGCCTGATTTTTCTTGTTAGGGTGGTATGTGCCTCTCTCTACCAGTTTCTCTCTCACTCTGTTGTGTAAGGTGTAAGAGAAGTGAGGTCAGTGTTGCCTTTGCATATTTTGTTTCGGCCGGTCTTTTCGCCGTTGCTCGTCTACATGGTTGACCGATAGAACCCAGAATCTCTCTTCAGAGTCCAAAGAGGCCAGATTGATTTTGTCCACGGCAAAATAGCCGTGGGTGCTGAAAGTCATGCGGCCAACCATTGTCTCTCTTACGTCTCTTTCCTTCGAAGCTCAGCAAGGTAACTCCAAGTTGTCTGCTTGTCCCTATAGAGTCTATTTTGCCTTTCGCTCCTTCGCCTCATCGCTACTTGACACGAGACTTGCCCGACATCTTTTTTATTGTTCAGACCGATGAAACGAACCGGAGACCCCAGCCCGAGCGTTGGCCCTGACTCTGACTGGCTGACTGACTGACTTGGCTGACATCCCATCCTTTCTTTTTTTTTGCCTTTCCGTTCCTGATCCCATCCCTTCCCGCAACCGCAATGCGGCTGAAGTGTGAGATTGAGAAAGTGTGTGATGTGACACCTGACTGGGGGTGAGAGTTGGCTCTTGCACTGCTATGTCAGCCATGTATAATAGGCTCGACAGTGTCTCGTGCACGTCACGGAGTGGGCTTTTTCTTGACTTCGTTGTTTCTACGCTGCGGTCTGTGTGTTCGCTTCGCACGGCACGGCATTGAAGAATATCTGGTGTTGGTATGTGCGTGCATACATGTACCACACGGCAGACACACATACAAAGTACATCCTATTACCTCCCGAGCCACTATGATTTCTTTTCGGGTGACTGATTCGGAGATCTCGTTGAAGGACGATGACAGTGAGGGTTTTAAGATTACAATGTCTCAACTCATGAGATGTAGGTCTGTAGCTTTGTCGAATTAAGGAGCCTCCACCTGTTGGTGGACTATCACTAAACCTCACAAAACGTACGCGGCCCTGCTCGGGAATTTATTTTTCCCAAATGTTCAGCGCCACCGAACCGGAGCAACTGAGACTTCAAAGTCCGAGTTAAGGAATGGCCGACCCGCTGGCCTTACGGAGTACGTGGGTTCTTGGCTTCAGCAGTTCAGCTTCGTTATCCAAAAAGGCACAGGGTGTTAGTGACGAGACAAATCGAGGCCGATTCTCGTTGATCTGACTAGCGTCGCTGGCTGAGTCTATGGGGTCTCTGATGTGGGCGGGGAGGGGGGGCCTCGGGGAGTTGGAGGATCGAAACTCTTTTGCACCACAGAAGCGCCGATGGCCACACACGCACACACACACATACGAAGGACACAGAGTGACAGAGTAACATACACTACACTATCCGAACCCGCGTGAACCAAAGAAGAGCAAAGTCTGGTATGACAGCGCCGGGCCAACCCCGGGTAAAGAGGAAGGGAAGGGAAGGGCAAGCAAGGTAGGGGTCGGGGAAAGGGATGGCTGTCAGGATTGCTGCAGCCAACGCCGATCAGCGCTGCGATAGAGAGTGGGAGACGGCAGGGGGAAGAAACAAGACCTACAACTCTAAACCGGGGGGGTTCAAGAAAAGTCGGCCACTGTAACTGGTCAGGAGGGGGCTTTGCTTTCTTGGACACTGCGACGGTAGCATCGAGGGCACACGGGGAGACGGGGATGGGAAGATCACAGTACGCAGTTTGGGGACAAATTCTCGGGGCCACGGTCGGAAAATGTCCATTTACGACCTGTTACGACGTGGCCGACTTTCCCATCGCGGCTCCAACGGTGCAACGGCGCCAAAAAGGGGAGACGATGGCGTAGCATCAACGGCTGGGGGGACTCAGCTTTATTGGCCTGGTGGCGCGAACTACTTTTTCTGCTGCCATTCGTCTCTTTCTTGCCGGGCAGGGCAGAAAGGATTGAGAGGTGCTCTGTTATGTCGGCGGCACATTAAGCTTCTCGTGTCGTCCTGACTCGGCCTGCAACGTCAAAGTCTCTCAAGTACCATGCTGCAATATTGACAAGAAGCTTTTCGGCCAGGTGTTTTGTTTGTCAATATCGATCTGTTGTTTCTCCGCCCCCCTTTTCTTTTTTGTTTCTTCGTGACTCCGTAATATAATGAATGTTAATGTTTTTACCCTCTTTTATTCATTTGGAGCGGCCCCTTTGATCAGCCAGGGTCTGTAGAACTCTATTGATATGATTTGCAAAGGATCAAGGCGCTCTTAATTGCAATTATGTTATATTATTCCGTGTTTTACCCATCGAGTCAATCTTCTGCCCATCATGGGCACTCATTGTTTTAATGGATGAATGGATCTCCGGACCCTTAATTCTTCGTACTCATGTCAATACGTGCGTATGTAATACCAAGCTTTTCCTTCGCTGGCATCCTGTTGGAGAAAATGGGGACTCTTCCCCCCTCGGGCGGGGTTGTTGACTTACGAGTCTAAGACATGGCTTGACAAGCTTGTCAAAAAACACCCCGAGGAAGCCGGCTTGTTATGGGAAGCCCAATCTCGGGAGTCGGGCGGACGCGGAGTGGATCGACTGGCGCTCCGAGATGAGGCTTTCAAGCGCCGCTGGCACGGATGTACGGAGTAGCACCCTTCTCCAAATGTACTCTAGTTGTTTACGACCTGTGCCCTGCGAGCTGTCTGGTGTTTTGGTCATCGCATGGGAATGGACCCTTACTTTGATGACGATACTGTTGTTGTTATTGTTATTTTTCATGCCCCCTTTCCACACCGGTCTTCCTCGACAAGCCCTTTCCCAGTTGCGAAGACGATGGATTCGACCCGCAAACGGTGATCACCATTCCATCTCGCAGCGCAGAAGAGGGACGATGCCTGCAGCGCCAGGCACAAAATCCACAGGAAAACGGCGTGGGAGCCCGGTTTGCATGCAGAGCCAAAAGGAACTCGCCCGACGCAGGGAGGAGGGGCCGACGACAATGACTATCTCTCTCTGGACTCCGTAGACTGTGGGTAGAGCGAGCCGGCAACCGTTCTCTCCATGAAGAAGCTCAGTACGGAGTAATGTACGAAGTAATCTACATACGCGCGCTACGGATATTCCGTAGAGCATGGACTCGTGGAGTGATTGCTTTCAGTGTTCATCTCACTGTCGTCAGCCACAGGGCAGTGCTTGCCTTTCTGCCCCTCCCTGCGCTTTCACTGCAATCTTGGAGTCGAAAGGTTAGTCTCCAATAAGGCATTATAAGAGTACGGAGCCCGGTAGGTTAGCACGGCTAGTTACTAATGACTCTGTCCTCACGCTAGACGCAGACCAAAATCCTTCTAGCGCTGCACGCCAGAAAGTCAAACCCAAGGACGAGGGGGGGCACACCTTTCACTCCTTTGGCGGAGCGATCTTGGCTAACGATAGTTTGGGGCCCCTCCCTCCACCTTCCCGAGCCCCCTACCCTGCCCGGCGCGCCGGGAAGAGTGGCAGCGGTGGCCTGTCCTTGCTGACGTTCGTCGGGAAGCCTGCGATGGCCCTAGTGAATCCGTGCTCCTATTGCTCTCTCTTGGTCGTCGCAACTTGCTAGCCGTTGGTTCCTCCTCTTCTTGGCTGTTCGGCGCCGAACGAGGACCTCAAGCTTCTGGCTGGAAGGACGAGCCTAAACAGACAAGAGACACTAGAGACGAGAAAAGTCTAGGACGGATAGTGCCAAGAGCTCTCGATGGCCTGATCTGCCCCATGGCGTCATGAGCCTTGAGCACTGGCTCTCACAGTGAGAGGCGACAGATCCCTTTGGGCATGAATGTCGGGTTATTAGCAAATCTCGCTCTGGGGACCGGCGATCCGGTACAGGTCATCGCCCCGTCCAGCGTATCTTCAATACTGGATTTTGATCGTGTCGCGCGTGATGTGGGATAACGTAGTAATCGACGATATAGAGAGGCGTTCGCCAGCTGTTGCATCTCATGTTGCATTTGACATGCTCTCTAGGCTTTCCCACTGCCACCGTCTCAACCGGCGAAGGGAAGAGCGCAGGTTCTCGCTGACTGACCGCCCGAGAAAGCGAGGATCACAACTACTGGGCAGTTGACTAGCTAGAACTTGGGATGGGGATAAGGGGGGGGGGGGTTCGGCCACTCACCATGCCCACCCCGTCTAGCCGGTCCCAGCTCCGTCTCAATATCAAAAAGTCGAAGTCAAACAAGCAGAACCCTTGCAGGGCTTCCGAGCAAGGGGGATGCGTGCCGATCACGGGCTCCAGCTGAGCCTGTTCCTGCAGAGCCGACGACTCAGGATCCGGCATGCTTCTTGACCGGGCTGGGGCTGGGAGAGCCTTGGTCGGCACTCGCACGCAGACTTGCACGACCAGGGACCGGCATTCCTTGCTTTGCAGACCTCAGACGATTCATATCCTTTCTTGGCGGGGATCTCTTCTTCTTTATTGGAGTCTCGTGCGTTCCCTCCGCCCCTCCCCAGTCCAGTCTTTCGACCCTTCAACCCTTCCCACATCATACTCACCCCCGGGGCCTATCTTTCTGTAAACGTGCGTTCGATGCTACTCATGCCTGGGAAATCGCACGCTACGCCGCTAAACCAGCCCATCGCCCTTCCCAGTGTCGCGGCGGTGGGAAATTTGGTTGGCTCGTCCTCCAAGTTTCCCAGAACGAACCCGTCACGACGGGGAGTCCGTCGACTACCAGGTTAGCGCGTCCCCTCCGAATGGTACCGGCGACGGACGGCAAGAAACTCTGTCCATGTCCCACGCCCATCCCACGAGCACTGCGCTGCTTGCGTAAGGTAGAGTCGTACCATGGTGTTCGCAGAGTGTGTGAAGGTAGTGTAGAGTATACGCTGGATGCTCACGCAATTTGCTAGACGGGGGATCCCTTCTTTTGGAGATGGCTCAACCGCTCAACCGAGACGTGAGCGCCTTCGTCTTAGTCGACAACCTATTGGCCCGTTGAACTTTGTCTTCAGCGGCGCTCACACCACATTCTACACCGCACGTCTTTCTTCATCTCTTTCCCACTCCCCTGGTGTGCGGTGTGCAAAGGTCAGAGGGGGAAAGATGATGGCCACACGTTGTGTTTCAAAGCCTTTCATCTGATCGATGAGCAACCTTACACTCTAACACACAACACGCCGAAGTACAGCCTTGCTGCCCAGACCTGAGCCAAAAATCTGAAGAAAGAGAGTCCTGGGCCGCTGGCAGGCCGCTGCCTGTCAGTTTGAGCCCAGCGGTAAGAGGAATGACGACCGGTTCAGACGGACGAGCCAGTCTGCGATTGCGAATTCCAACTCAATGCTGCGATGACACTCCCTCCCCCCTTCCCTAGCGTCCACCATCTTCCCGGCAGCAAGCCACATTGCTGAAACAGTCAGATGAAGGACAGGCTGGGCTGTTGTTGTAGTTGCGCTTTAGGTTACCTCGCTTAGTTCTACACTATACAAAAGCGCAACACTAGAGACGTCAGTGTTTGAGCCTCGCCAAGCGAAGAGAAAAAGAAGACACAAACTTGGACTTGTGGGTTCCTCCAATTTTCCTCATTGCTAGATGCCGTCTGCGACGTCCATCTCGTCTGCTCGCCGCTCGGACGGCAGCATTTCCTGGGAATGACACCTAACGTTTTCCGCTGCGACGCCACTGCGCTAGTAAGAAGTGACAATCGCAGAAGCAACCGTCCGCGAAACGATGGGACCGTCTTAACGGACAGAGAACGTCTGAAAGAGCCTGGAAAGGGAGGATGAGGACGAACGAGCATCCAATCTCTATCCCTGCAATGGGGCCAAAGACAAGATCAACCAAGACATCCCAACTATCCGCAATCATCCCGAATAACCCATCGTGGTTTGCTTTGTCGGGCTCCTCATCTCCCCTTTCCCTTCTGTGCTGCTCTCCCTACGGAGAACTCCCCGGGCGATCCCAAAGATCATCTTGATCAACATGATCAACCACCTATTTCGAACAGCTGCCGACGGCCTGGACCCTTTTCCTTTCCCCCTCTCGGCCCTTCCCCTCCCCATCTCTTCGCAGATTTACAGACAGACGGCAGCGGATTGCTGCCCGCTGCCGATTTGACTGTCAGGCTAGCCAACTGCCGAAGGATTCACGGTGTCTTTGGTAGTCCCTGGAGAAATTCCCTTGCGAAAGTCACTAGTAATAGGAATAGAAAAAATGATAGAGAAGGCGGCAGAGCCACCACGGCCCGACTCTGCATACCGAATCCGAGACTCCAAAGGGCTAGTGATCGTCAACGTCGCAGACAGCCCAACGTCCTTACGTACGCATCCCGAATGCTACCAGTATTGTTACTTGAGAAGTCCGAAATTGGGCATGGCAGCCATAGTCTAGCTATCCCGCATGGTTTCTTAGAAAACCCTACGCTGTAACTCCGTCTGCTCCGCATTCTGACTTTCAAGTTACAGAATGAGGAAAATACGTCAAAGTCGTGGAGCTAGATCTCGAGAAAAACGTGGCAGGTACGGATAATACATGTAGGTTTGACGAAGGATAGCATTAAGAGACGGCTATTGCGGCTACAATGACCACGAGGCAGACAAGGCTCTATCATGTACGGATAACCAGACCAGACTAGAGCCAATTGCAAAGAACGTCTCAAAGTTGGCCTTGGTATCCAATCCAAACCGTGGTCGTAGAAAAAAGCCCAGATGCGATGGAACTCTACAGATACGTATTGCTTCCCCCCAGGGAAGAGAAAGACACCCTCGTCCACGTCTGTGACAACCCTCCCGTTTCAGGTGGCTTGGGGAGGTTGGGGGGAGAACTGAGAGGGGAAGGGTAGTGTAAGATAGGGTAGGCTAGGGGGGCGTGTGTGGTGTGCGTAGAAGAAGCTGGGCTGGGCTGGGTTTTGCGGCAACGTCGCCTTCACTCTGAATCTTGACAAGCGGGATCGCGGACGCCGGTGCGAACTCTGTGAGCTTCATGACCACCATCACGACCAAAAGTCACCTTGTAAAATCATCATCACCAAGCAGCAGCGCTGGGAGCACCCGTGGAGATGTGCCGTGTGTCGTCCAGTGTTCGCTTCAGCTTCCAACGTCGCCCGAGTGTCTCTCATGTCGGTGGTTTACTAACAGCTTTGTCAACCAACCCAACCCACCCGTAAACTCTTTTTTCACGTTTCGTTTCCCCCTCCTCCGTATCTCTGCCTGCTTTCCTTTCTTCTTTCCCGGCGTTCGCTCAACCAGAAAGAGAATATAGCCCCGAGACAGGACAATTCCATTGTTCAATATTGACTCGAGTGCAATCAATACCTAGAGAGCGCACATCACATCACATCACACACACCCCAGGGAGCGAAACCGATCGACGAAACTTTGGGGCGTGGGCTGCTTGTCTTCCCCCTCCTAGCTCGTGGATCGCCGGACGCTAACACATTGCCGAGTGTGTGTCTGTGGGGGTGAGGAGGGCAGAAAAAGGGAAAGACAGCACCACTTGGCACTGGTAGATTCAATAGGGAAAAACGATAACAGCCAGAGCAAGCAAGAAGAGGACGGGTTCAATAAGATGACGGAGGCTCCCACGGGTGCCACCGCCCACCCCCCCCCCCCTTGCCGGGACGAACGACAGCAAGTCGGGCAGACCACGGCCGACGAAGAGACGACATGAACCGCAAGGTCGGCGGAAGATGCCGCAACGTATCCGTACCGCTTCGTCGTTGGGCCTCCAATCGGTCATGACTTTCCTATTCTCGCATTCACGGCCGGGCGTCGGTGCGCCAGGCTCGTCCCTTTTGAGAAGTCTCACGACTCGAGTGTGACGCACGCATGGCCGCCGTCTGGTCTCATGGTCTGGCTTGGCCCTTTTCCCCTCCCCTTGTCTGTCTCCGACTCTCTTCTTTCGTCCCAACTTGGAGAGTCCCCGGGCTTTTGGCGCAAAGCTGGGGTATCCCATTACGCTCATGGCTGACTCCGAATGGGCATGGGTCTTGCCAGACCGTCTTTTGTGAGCGTTCCGTTCTCCCAGTGTGGTACGGATACTGCGGTACCAAAAATGAGAATATCCTCCACCAGGGGGTGGTTAGGGAAGTGGAGGGTGTCCATCGAGGCTCCAGGAAGACTCCTCCCCAGGGACGACAGCTCCGCACAGGCGCTTGGGTTCATCAATCATGATGCAGGGAGCTTCAGGGAGCTTCACGGAAACGAAGCTTCCGTGAGGTAAAGGGAGAGATAACCAGCCAGGGTATTGGGAAAGCGGGAGAGCAAGAAGACCCTGAGTACCGGGGATTTGCAGTTTGGCAACGTGTTTCGAGAATCTCCTGGTTGAAAGATCGTCGATAGAGTGCGTAAATCCCCCGAACCCTAAACCGGATGACCATAGGACCTTTCACATCGACATGCGTCCGGCAAATCATACATGCTGCGAGCCGGGACAGCCGTCAAGGGAGTTTAGGCGGTGAGAAACAAAGTCTACCCACTTCACAGTATCGTGTGTCCTTGGGAGGGGCGGCTGGCTTCTCGCAAAGTGCGAGCGATGAGCAGCTGGGTCATAGTCAAATCGCAAGCGAGTCGTCAAATGTGGCTTCGAAGTTGCTGCCGTATTATGCATTGCTTTCCTGTGACCCATCGTTCGCTTGTCAACTACCTGCCATCAGTCCGTCAAGTTTCGTCTGTATCCTAAGTCAGACTTGACACAAGCTTACCGCCACCGCTTGTCAAGCAGGTTGAACGCGTGGCATCCCATCTTCAAAGGCGAGTTGCTGGGCATCGCTTAGTCCTCCACGGTCTCAAGTTGTTCAGCTTATCCACGATCTGACAGCCGGGCCTCATGCGCATCGCCTCGATCCTTCAAGGGAAGTGGGATGAGCCAAGCACGCTTGAGGCGTCAGACGATGCATCTTTTTCGCCTTCCCATGCGGTTTGTGGTGGCCAAGATGCATGATATGCTCCTAACCTTCAGGGTAGCCTTGTGAGGCTGGCCCCTGGCCCATGAGGCATCTCAAACAGTATCCGCGCCAGACACCTGTCAACCCCCCGAGTGGGCTCTTCCGATGCGGGGGACAGAGGCCGGAGGCTGGCTCGTCCGGACGCAAGAATAGCATCCTCTGTGACGATATAGTAAGATGTCGCCGGGGGCAAGGGCCCCTGTTGGCATGAAAGATCTGTTGAGGCTCAAAGCTTGGCTTTCAGTCTTCTTTTGATGTCAATTACTGTCATCACTTTGACGTGCGGGTCATCGCGTTTCGACTCGTCTGGCTGCGGTGGCGGCGTTTCAACTCGGAAAGTTGCTGGTATATCAAGGTGTACTATAGACTATAACAACAGATGGCGTTTCTTGACAGGCGTGCCGTATGGCCCGAGGCTGCCTGTGCCATGGCTTTGTATCTTTGGAGTCCCCGTTTGTATAACCTCCAGTTCACAGGGGCGTCTTAATAGCTAGACTGATCGTTCCAGTACAGGGTCTCATGGTATACCCTGTCGAAGGGGGGTCAGCATACAGGATTTCACTTTGCCTCCTCGTCATGATCCGAAGGCAATGCAAGCATATCGTGAGAAGGTGCAATCCGTAGAGGAGAGATCGAAGCATGGAAGACTCACTCGGGTCCGGTAGCATACAGGGGCCAGCCGAGCTTCAGCGTGATGTACTGTATCAGGTGGCTCGCGACCTTGATCTGGCCGACATCCGTCGGATGCCACTGTGGCGCGATGTCGTTGTGCTGGAGGATGCCTGTGGTGTTGAAGAAATGCACGAAAGGTGACACCGGCTTACCCGTCTGCTCGGTGGTGTTTGTGACAGCATCCCAAGTTGTGGGGTTGGTTAGATACTCTTCCGAGTTGAAGTACTCGTAAACGCTGTATACTTCGTCCCGAAGATCGATATTTTGACCGTACGTATTGCCATCTTGGAAAAAGCCTTGCCACATTTGCTATGGTTGCATTTAGTGGGAATTAGATACTGACTGGAAGGTTGGACGTACCATGACTATGACCTGAGCTTCGGGCCACTTTCCGTGGATACCCTGAATGAGTCTCTTGTAATGCTCAACGTAGGTGGCTTTGGTGACGTTGTTTGCAGCATTCGCATCGTTTGTGCCGAGGTTGATGACAGCTAGGTCGGCAGGAGGGCTTTTGGAGAAGTCCCAAGGTTCTGGCTCATCTGCACAGGCTGAAGTTAACAAAATATTTTCCAGAATATCCTGCAGTGATCTGTGATTGGTTTGAAGAGGCTGCTTTCGCCTGATTCTCTGCTTGAGACTGAATCCACATACCTCCCCATATGTTGGCCGCCCGTCCACCCGTGTCCGATGTGTAGAACCATTGGTGAGATTGCCCTCGAGGATTGCCCCAACAGTCCTGGTCAGCAACGCAAATGCCCGGGTAGGCCGTGATGGAATACTCAGTGTCTCCCAGACCCGCGCCGACACCGTAGGCAAATCCCGCGAGCGCCTCGTACGTATTATACATGCCTGCTGATAGGCTATCACCGATGAATTCGACCCGACGAGGATAGTCGGGAATCTTGACAAGCTGTTCTCCAGAATCCACATGGACCTTGTCGATTTGGACTCCATAAGCCCAGTTTGTCACTCTCATCTCAAAAGTGACTGGACTGACAGGACCAGCTAGGTCGATACCTGGAGTTTTGGGGCTCACGAACTGGTGAGTGCCGCCCGCCGTGACATTTGTGTGCATCCAGTCTAGGCCCGCGATTCTGTAGGCGACAAGAGTGCTGCTGATAGTCTGATTACCGAACGTGACTGCAATTGTCTGACCGGTGAAGCCGAATTTGATGCCCGGGGCTCTACACAGCCTGAGTTTATGAACCTTTTCCACGGGGCCAGGGTACACTTACGCCCACCACGATATCTGCTTAGAGTCCCATCGACCTTTGTATGATATCTCATCGGCATCGGCATCGTACGTCTTGAAGTCGCCAAGAGTCGGATCCACCTTCGTATCGGTGAAGCTCGTTAGTCTGGGGCGGCCATTTTCTAAGATAGTTGCGGTGACAGCAGAGACACAAGCCAGTACCGTTGAGAGTGAGTGCATCATCATCATTATGGTGTATCAGCAGCCACTCGCCTGACAAAGACGTCCGGTGTAGACGATCTAACAAGAAGTCTGGCAACATCATGGGCACAGAGATACTAGCTTCTTATGTCAATTTGTGACCTGCGGACGTGATTGAGGGTAGCCATGCCGACCCCTCATGACAATACGAACTAAGAATCCGGAGCGGCATGAGATGGACCGAAACGAGCGGAAAACACAATGCTCCCCTAGCCAGAGTCACTTTTGGCTTGGAGAAAACGTGCCGGCTATTCGGGTCGTGTACCGCTCCGATATTCCAGATGCCGAAAATTGTATAATGAAGTCCTCAACTCCCTGCCTGCGCCTCGCGTATCTCGTAAGACACTGCTCTCCTAAGCCTGAACAAAGCCCAGCGTGTACAGGCGCGAGACTGCTGACTCTTTGACCCGTGACATCTTCTCGGATTCGAATTTGTCTAGTGGCAAGAAGCCTTCGATATTCTGTCCGTTGGTCCGAATATGCGATAGCGACGGGAAAAGACGTTGAGTATCTCGAGGTGTATTCCACGGAGGGAAGAGCTCCGTGGGCCCGATTGGTGAAAGTGAGGTGTGATGAAATGTGGATTCATCGGTGTGGGGTGCCCGCTGTGGCCCGGCATCCGGAGAAAGATACAGTCTTTTCCGGCCCGTCAGGTCGGGATAGTTGTGGGTATCGGAATACCGGGACTAGGAAGTGACACATTCCGTGGGTATTTGTTCTAGGCCGAGTGGCGTATTCCGCCAGACCGTTGAACGTTGACTTGTGTATTGGAAAATGCCCAATTTGCGTCACGTCGATGGCCAAGACTAAGTTGACTCCGGCTCTGGCTTGGTTCTACAGTCTCAACAGCGTCAAAAGATAGCTTTGAAGCGGTGTTTGAAAACCAATATCCTGCATCAACACGATTGTCAGACACCTGAGAGCAATGCATTCAGTGTTGAGGAGATACTCGAATAAGCCTGGTTGATGGGAACTGAGATTTGGGCTTAGATCTGTCAAGTGCTAGGAAAGGGGATTCCATACCCGAGGCAAGTGTCATGCAAGGCGTGATGTGATGTGCATATCGCTGCTGCGTTGAATCTCGTGGCGCGACCATGTGCATACATCTCTGCAGCATCCCACAGCGCGGCAGCTGCAGTAGTTGTTCCTCGTCTCCGGCACACGATCGTATTGGTGCATCGGTTCGTTCAGGCTGTGCCGATGGGGATGTGACGTATTTCCTTGTAGCAATTGACCCGGTCGAGCATGACATGTGTCTTTGGCAAAAAGAAAGACCACGCCGACACCAGCACGAACGATAGTGGTACTAGTAACATGGTAGAGGTAGCATGAGTTTTATTTGGTCTGCCGAGGAGTTGGAAGCACGGAAAAGAGCCATGGGCTCTCCTATCGAACTTTGAAGGTTGGTTGAACAAGGTAGGATGCGGATGGAATGGAATGTCACCTGTCCGTCCGGCCCCAATGCCAAACTTGTATCCGTACATAGATAGTCAGGGCGAGGGTCAGTCAGGATATCGTCTGAGCGTACTCCGTACTTCCGTACTTCGTACCAAGCCGCATTCCCCGGGATGCCGGCGGGGGATCGCTCGAAGCTATCATCCCTGCGGCAGCGAACCCAGTGTGACGGACTCCAGGGTAGGCACTGACCGCTCAGGTATCCCCACGGGAAAGCAAGAGCTGCCGATGGATAGGTAGCTTGGCCGATGTTCCAAGGTTTCGAAACGACAGACCGCCGAGTTGCAGTCATTCGGATGCTCCGATGAGGCCCATGTTTCTTTGTTGACAGAGCCTAGTTGCGCCGGCCGGGGGGTTTGTTTCGTGGGCAAAGCGAAGGAAAACGCGGTGAGATGGGCAACTCAATTTCGGGGACAGCAGAAAACGGCACCCGGAGCGAAGCAATTATGGCGATGAGGAGGGATCTAGAAACAAGGAAGTGTCATGGAATCAAGAAAATGGTAGAGGTTGTACGAGCGAGGGAGGACGTCAATCACGCGGCAGCGGTGGAACTTGAGGTGGTGAACAGACGCGGAAGGAAGAATGCGCCGTGAGGTACCTGCCGTTTGTGAAGGTCAAAACTTTGGGAAACAACCTACCTGGATGTCCGGCGCATCATCGTCACACCGAGCCACAGGAGACAGGTACTTCCTTCTTCACGGTACTTTGCGCGAGGTCGAGGTACCTCGCCACCCCGTGCACCTGCATCTACCGGTGTAAGGGACCATCCAACAACAACAACTTCAACAACTTGCTACATTTGATGAGACCCTCAAATAGCAAGCCCATCCGCCACCCTCCAGCATACTCGTCTACCTCGCCTCGATAGTTGGTAGCCTTTGTCTTGCTCCCGCTCGCTCGCTCATGAGTCTGGTGCCACCCGTCATCGTTTCCCCTCCCTTCGTCCGCTCGTCGCATCGCCAACACCATCACCTGTCTCTCGACCCCTCAATTACCGACCATCTTTCGAACCATCCCTAGCAATAACGTTCATCGAGCCGCGGGTGTCTTGGCCTTCTCCGAGGTAGTAGATAGCGATTTCAACCCCCATCACACCCTCTCGGAATCCATCATCACGAGCCCAGCAGGCCTCCGTCCAAATAGGAAGGCCAATAATCTTGCAATACCACCACGGCGGAATCACGGCGCTTGTCTTGAATTAACGATATCGACCGAGGGATGCCACACGGTTCCTGTCCATCCACACACCACTTACTCTCCGCTCCTGTCTGCCGCGTGCGCTACCTTACCTTACCTCACGATTCGCGACTGGGACTTTGGAACGGAACGAGAGACTGACAATAAGGCTGGCAACCAACAATCTTCGGTTATACTTACAGACTCCTTGCCGGCTCAATTCCCGTCACTGCTTTGCCAGGATCATCCATTGATTGCCTACCGAGTATTCTTAGCCTTGCAGCCACCTCCCGCCAAGATTGCTTTTCGCTACCTCCAGAGCAGTATTCCTACATTGTCGCTGCTGCTAGCTACTATAGCGCCTCAGGGATCGACCGTCAGCTGATACCGAGCTTTCCCCCATTGCGCAGGGGAAAAAGAAACAACCTCCCACCGTCTGGATACATCAAATCTGTCTGTACCAGGAGCTGTGTTCCGTCACCAGGGACCATCCCGTTCGCCTGTCCTTTGTGACGGCGCCTTTGCGCTGTTTTCTCCCCAACAAGTCAAAGCGGCCGAGACCTGGTCTAGGTCTGAGCCTTGGTGACCTGAACCAAGACCTGTGCGGGTAGCAGCGACTCGCAAGGCATCACGGCGGTGGAGGGCGCGGACTCACCGGTTGTGTATCACCAAAAAAAATCCCCAACTTCGAACACTGCTTCTCACTCTTTCTCCTTCACCTCCCCTTTCCTTCTGTACGCCTCTTCCTCAGCCTTCCCCCCCGCCCATTCGAACACTTTGACGACACTCCTTCGATCCGATTCGATCCCATGCTTTCGAACATTACGACGATACAGTCTACCCATTCGACATCATCGAAGCCACACTTATCATAATAGTCTTTGGGCCAGTCTGAACTCAATTCGCCCGCGCGCCGAGCTCGCAGCCCGATCTACCAGCAATGATCTCCGTTGGCTCTACGATATCATGACTTTGCGCGCGTTACCATCGCCCAAACAAAGGCTACATTACTTGCCGGCTCCGAGCCACAGCCCATGCTATTCGTCGCGCTCGCATCCGCAGCTGCACCTCTCGCCTTCGCCCCCGACTGTCGTCAAACCCCTCCTCTCCCTCGAACCCCACCTCCGACAGGGACAATACCCCGAATCTCGTCGCCGCCGCCGTAGTGCCGCACGGCTATCATCCATCATCGAACATAGACAATCCCAACGCGCAACGATCTCAATCACAACCGCAAGTCTTGCTCTCACACAGCTGCGCACGGTGCGCTGCACCGAGCCATGTCGACCACCCAAGCCAATGCAGTGCCGGACACGCAATTAGGGTTGAGCTATGAAGAGATACAGCTACTGCGTCAAGGACAAGCGGCATTGGGCCAGGGGACAGGCGGAGGCGGCTCGAATTCGTCGCGAGCAGCAAGTCGCGCGTCAAGCCAAGGACTGCTGCTGCTGGACAGCACCTCATTGGCAGCTCTAGGACGGTACTTTGACCGGGTCATGAACCAGATCGAACAACAGATCATTTACCTTAGCGAACAAAGCCAAATGTTTACCATGGCCCAATTTGACCGAGCTGGCAACCTGATCGAGGGTGCTGACGCCGAGATCCAGCGGTATCACGAGCTTCTCCGGCAACTTGACGAGTTGGAACTCGACTTTGATCGAATAAGGCATATCAAAGAGATTGTACGGGGGTACAGATCACGAGTCGAAGAGATGGAGCGTGAACTGGAACGGAGTGGCTCATCCTCCCGGCACAGAGAAGGCCACCACTCTCACAGGCATGGTCACTCGCATAGCCACCGGCACGGACACGAGAGTTCTCGTCGACACCGACACTAAATCATTCCGCGTACGCGCAACGAAGGAAATTGCGCCTCGGGAGCTTCAATGCTTGGCTGAAAAAAATACCAGATCAAGCGTATATGAACAAAATGTTGAAGGATGGCAACAGGAGCGCATCTCAAAATTGTGGTGGAGTAGAACATATCGGTCACACGACCGCCACAGGATCTCATAAGGCTCAGAGATTGGCTCGATAACGTTTTACCCCGGCGGGAACATACAGCACCGCGGGATTGAATTTACGAGCCATGACGAAGAGCAGCTCTATATTATCCGGTCGTGCGAACTAACGGCCAATGGCGGTCCCAAGACGGAGAGCCTCGCGGCTGAACAAGATGGAAAAGCCTCACGGCTCGGTGGTCTTATTTCAAGGCGTTTGATTTCTTCGATTTCTCTCTTATTAAAACAGCGGGGGCTATCTCGGTGCTTCACGAATGCCTGTTTGGCTGCTATCGGGAGGCGTTGCGCAATCTTCTCGAGCTCAAAATACCCATCTCTTCTACTGTGTACGGAAAACCAAAGCTAAGCCTCGCGGCATTGTACATGATCCAGGTACATGGATCTTGTTGGCATATTCGAGTTATTTCTCGAGGTTATGAGTTACGTTTCTTTACTTAGTCTATGAATTCCTGTCCTGAGCGCGACAGATATCTACCCACCTACTGGACAAATATCGTCATTTACCAAATTCAAATGTATCAAAAAAGTATAGCAAATTTTCGCTATGAGTTCATAATACACTTTTGGCCTAAAGGGCACCTTCGACGGTACAGGCTGGGCGCTTAGCCAGGGGCCTGGCACACGCACTCTCTGGTTTCAAAAGCCCCCCTTTTGAAATGAGGCAACTCTCGATCGCAACTGCGAACTACTTTGGGCACACATGTTGGGCAACGAGGCGCATTATTCGCCCGTTCTTACGACCCATTGATGCCTTGGCACCTGCCATTGCTCTTGTCTCTTTCCCCGCTGGAGCCGATCCGACCTTGAATATTGCTCGTGAGGTCATTCGTTGTAACAGGAGACTGGAGTACCCCGGTGCCCCCCCTCTGCCTCTTGTTGATTGTCCCCTTTTGTCGGCGACATCTCCGTCTCCGTGGCATAGGTACAACGTCAGGCGAGGGACAGTAGAAAGGAAATAGGACAGCGAGAGGGAATTAGCACGCAATGTTGGTGCGCTATTTTCTTTTACTTTTTCTACCTTTCGTGGTGTTGCTGTTTAGCATCAGGTACCGCGCCCTCGGTGCCCTCTGCCTGTGGTAGACTGGGAGAAAGGAACTCTACCTGATCCATATTCAGACGGAAAACGCTGAACTCAACCATGCACACGTGGGTTTGTATTTGATAATAAGATGTTTTCTGTTGAAAATTCTCCTCGGCGCTCTCTACGCTAGGCCGCCGACGATTCCTATCACCCGAGACATGAAGATTGGCTTGATTAGAAATCGTCATCACGAGAATGGCCTCCCCCTCTAACCAATCATCTGAAAGTCAATTGTCAAAGTATTGATATGAGATTCCATGTCGAGGAGATCCATGGCCGAGCTTTACGCCTAAGCGTGGTTGTGCTCATACCGCGATGCAAGTTAGTATGCAAGTCCTCCCACAGAAGTAACGAAAACGAAAAGCCGATGGACCTGCCCAATACCTTTTCCCATTGCTCTCATTGCTCTGACCACATTGGAAAAGCAGTTGATTATGAAGGGACGAGCGTTCTGTGCTGCAGATCTTCTTCTCTTCTAGTGAGATGTGTTATTGTTTCTTACCAGGGTAGCAGCGGTCGTCTGAGTTGAGCCAGCTGTTGACGATTTCTGGGCCCGGGTCGGGTATGGCGCTTTCTGTGCATGTTATAGAGTCCCTTGTATCCTCATACGCAGATTATTTTACTGTCAGTCAACAACTCGAGTTTGTGTCATATTTCACCGTCGTAATCTATAAGTTGAAAGGGGGTGAGGGGAACGCATATGTCGAGTCTCACAAGATTGGACATTTTCCCCCTGCTTGAGCACCTTGCAACAATTCCGTACTTAGCTCTCGAGGAGGTGCCAACTTTGAAGGGTTGTTGCTTTTTTGTTTTTTTCAATTTCAAGATTTGTGCTAGTTGACAAGGCTAATAACTCACATGCCTTTGAAGAACACTAGAAGGGGCTTAGATCTGTCAGTGCAAATTTTGACATCTTTACATTGTTTGAGACCATTCTGGAACTCCCATGCTTCTATACTGAGGTTCGCCCATGAGGGTAAATACCTAATGAAATAAATACTTCCACCACTCTCAAGCCCCCCGACTATCCCAAAGTTTCCTAAACCGCGATGCTCGACCCAACAACTCCTTTGGCTTACCAACCTCTACCACCCGGCCCTCATGCATCACAACGACGACATCATACCCAGCAATAGCCTCCAACCGATGCGCGACCTCAACAACAGTAACGCCCGCCTCCTCAAACTCCTTCCCCAGCACCTTTCTAACCTCCTCATCAGTAGCATGATCAACGTTGCTCGTCGCCTCGTCAAGCAACACAATACCTCCTCCCCGCGACGGCATCCTCAACAACGCCCTCGCGAGGCAGAATAGCTGCCCCTGTCCCGCGCTCAGCCCCGTCGCGGACATTTCTGCGTCGAGACCACCCCGCGCTTCGATGGGTTCCCAGACCTTCATCTTGCGCAGGGCGGAAATCAGATCCGCGTCGGGGGTGTGGCCTCCGGGATCGAGGTTCTCGCGGACGGAGCCTGGTAGGAGGACGGGATCTTGTGGGAGTGTGGTGAGGGATGTGCGGATGGTGGAGCGGGGGAGGGTTAGGAGGGAATGGGAGGCGATTTTGAGGTCTCCTCCTCCTTCTTCTTCAGACTTGAGATCCAGCAGGCGGAGGAGTGTGAGGAGGAGGGAGGATTTACCGGAGCCGGAGCGACCGCATATACCAACCTTCTGACCCGGTTGTATTGTCAGGGATACATTCCTGATGACTGGTTCAGTTTCGTCGCTGGATCGGATGTTAGCTCGCTTTAAGCTTCCGTACAGGGCTCACGATGCAACACTTGCCTATAAGCAGCCGTCACGTTCTCAATCTCAATCTTTCCGCCCCCCGGCCACGCCGGCGGCATCTCATCCGTCTCGCCATCACGGTCCTCGCGCGGAGTATACCGCACAAAATACTTCAACCTCGCGATCGCACCAAGGCTCGTCTCCAACATGGTCCACATCTCGATGAAGTCGCTCAGCGTCTGATTAAAGTTGATGATATTCACCATGGCGAGGCCGATGGCGCCCATCGTCGTGGCGTTCGTAAAGTACAGCGCAAACGCCACGAGAACGACGGCCATGCCCGCGATAAACAGGTCCAGAACGACGTTGAGCCACCGCTGGACGCAGAAGAAGAGGTAATACGGCCGCTGCGAGGCGTCGAGCAGCGCGTGGTTCTCGCGGAGCATGGCGGGGGACCAGGCGAAGGCGCGGATGGTGGGTAACCCGACCAGGACCTCGGAGAAGTGGGTGAAGAGCGGGGATTTTGCTTCGAGGTCGATGTGGCGGAGCTGGCGGGAGGTGCGAAGGTAATACTTTTGCAAGAGATAGAGCGCGAGGAAGGACGGGGGGATAAGCGCGGCGATGTAGGAGCTTCCCGTGGCGATGATGGCGGTCTCGGCGAGGACGGTGAGAAAGCTGTACATTGCGGTCCAGGCGGAAACGGGGAGGCGGTGGTCTATGAGGGCAATGTCTTGGCTGAAGCGGTTGAGGGTTACGCCGCTGTCTGTTGTTGTGAAGAAGTAGAGTGGTGCGCTTGAGGTGGGTTAGTCATTGACGAGACAAATGATGCGAATGAGGCTGGTCAGGGGTTCAGGGGTGGGATGGGGATGGTCTTACGCAAGAGCTGCTTGGAGAAGAGTTTGATGGAGGTGGTTCGCTGATCGAGGGATGGCGAGGAGCATCCAAAAACTTGAATAGTCAGTAAGATGAAATTGTTGTATGAGATGTAGTCGGGAGGCTCACCCTAGTGATGCGCCGTTGAGAACGATGCAGAGGAGACCAAACATGACATAGATACCAAAATGCATAGCCGGCCGGTCGTTCGTGCCGTGTTCAGTCCAAATTCGCAACCAAATTTCTACCAACCCGGGTTAGCAATGCAGCTCCTTTCGTATAGAACAAAGTGTGAAAAAAAAGCAGGGACACTCACGAGGCATCTTGGTGAAAGCAACAAACAAGATATTCAGGATGAGAAACACAATTAAGATGGGCCACCCGATTGAGTTGAGGTACATCCGGTAGCACTCGGTGTCACCCGTCTGCCTCGTCAGCTCGGCCTCTGTGCCTCTGGGAGCGACGGCGACGGGTCGATCTGTTCTAGTAGGCTTCGAGCCTTTGACCGGATCCTCGGTTGATTCATCGTCCTCTGCGGGGTCTTTGCCTTTGGTCTCTTCCTCAACGAGATGACCCCATGCGGAGCGCGGAAGAGAGTCGAAAGAGACTTGGTTATGGAGAATGGTACCATCTTGAATCATGGTGATATAGTCGGCCGAGCGGAGGAAGTTGACTGTGGGCTTGTCAGTCACACCTTGGGCGCTGGGCTATTACGTGGTAAAACAGACTTACCATGGTTCGTTGCGAGCAACACCGTCATGCCCGCTTGACGTAGAAGCCCATCCGGGCCTAGAAGACGCCGGAAGACAGCTTTGGACGTTGAATTATCGAGGCCGCTGAAGACGTCGTCTAGAAGAAGGAGCTTCCTGCGAGAGTAGACGGCGCGAGCCAAAGCCTGTTACATTTTCGCGTGAGTTAATCGGTGCGATTACAATGATACCGCTCCTGTCGGTAAGTAGTCAAAACTCACCACTCTCTGCTTCTGACCGCCGCTCAGAGCTACGCCACCAGTGCCGACAATGGTATCCTCGGCCTCGGAGAACAGCGCAATGTCTTCGTCTAGCGTGCAGGCGTGCACAACGGCAGAGAACCAGGCTTGGCCGAAAGGTGCCTGGCCGATGACGTTGTCCTTGATGGAAACGTTGCGCAGCCAGGCGGACTGGTCGCAAAAGGCGACGGACAAGGTGTGAAGCGTGATGCTCCCGGTCGAGATGCCGGTTTCTCCTAGTATGGCTTTCAGCAGCGATGACTTTCCGCAACCTACACGTCCGACGAGCATTGATATGGTAGCTTGTCGAAGGGTGAGAGACACATTCTTCATCATCTCGGTGCCGTCTTTCAGAACTAGCGTCGCATCTTCCATAATGACCACGGGCTTGTTGGTATCGCCCGAGGCGACGGAGGATCGATCCGTCCTCCTCAAAGACACAAGCTCAATTTCATTATCATTGGCCAGCTGGATAGCTTGCGGAGTTAGAGGCTGCAAATCGGAGCCGCCGCGCATACTACTAGGCAGCGCGCGGTCAGAGTCCTGAGAAACCTTGGAAGAGCCCGTGATGATCTGCCGCTGGTCGACAATCTCATCCAAGAGGAGGAAGTCTTGAATGCGCGTGAAGCAGCCAATGGCACCCATGAGCTGCATAATGGACGAGATGAGCTTCATGAGGGGCTGCGATACCAGAACGATGATGGACAGAGCTGTAAACGCCTCGGCGATGGTGAGCCCTTGCTCCGCTCTTGTCCAGAAGACGGCGGCGGCGATGATAACGATTGGAGTGAATTGCTGTGCAACTCCGCCTGGGAAGGGACGCTTTGTGTCAGTGTTTTCTCTTGGTAAGAAAGCGATGTCAGTGGGAGGGGGAGGATCTACCGATGATACTCAGAACGGTGACGAGGATTCTGAACTTGGTGGAGAGCTTCAGCTCCGAGACGCGTAGCTTCTGGATGATATCGGAGAAGTGGTCCGTCAGACCCATCATCTTGATGCCCTTGATCTGCGTGAGCATGGACGAGGTGATGGAGACACGCTTCTGCACGCCTTGGTTCCATGCCACACGTGCCGGAGCCATGAGGGTGGAGAGTTTGCTCGTGACAGCAGTGCAGACTAACATGTGTATTAGTATGTCTATGGCATCTTTGGAAGAAACAGAATAAGGTGCAAGAAAGACAAGATACGACTACTTACCCAAGCCTGGAACAAGGAGGAGAAAACAAGGAGGGCCGACCTGTCGGTAAAGCAGATACACCCCGACCGGGAGTTCAATGGCCGCCGCCCAGACGTCGTGAATAAAGGTCATGGACGCAGCAATAGCCTCAATGTCAACGCTCATGAGCGTCACGGGCGCCAAGTCATTGATCATGGAAGCATCGAGGCTGAGCGTCTTCTTGAAGATGAGGGAGACGAGACCGCCGCGGAAGAGCGTCACAAGCTGGAAGGTCATATGCTGGTACCAGCATCTTGAGACCTGGTAAAGCGTCTTATTAGCTGGGTGCCGAGATGGCAGTATCTTACGGGCGCGGGGAGAACTTACAGCAATTCCACAGTATATCAACGCCGTTGCGCCGACGAGACCCCCGGCAACGTTTTGTGAGTCTTCCGTCCGAGGGCTCCCGACAAAGTTTACAATCTGGTTGACGAGGAAGGGCTGAGAGAAGATGAAGCCCGCAAAGAGTAATCGGGGAAGGACCGCTGCGAGAAAGGTGGTTCTGTATGCCCAAAACACGCTTCTGATGAGGCTCCATTTGCTATTTTTCGCCGCTAGGTGCTCTGTGATCAGCTTGAGTTTCTTCCCTTCTCCCCTTCCTTGGACTGCAGAGAGACAGGTGTCAGACTTACCCCTGGACCACACCCGGTCAAGTCTACCAAGCAAAACCGTCGAGTCAAACTTGGGATCAATCGGCCCCAGATCCTCCAACCCAATGAGAAGTCTGAAACCCTGGAAGAACAAGCCGTTCAACCACCAGAATAGACTCCTGCTCACGACGCCGGTGGTGCACTCCACCGCGACATCCTTCTCGCTGTCCGGCAGGTACGCGCGCTTCGGCGTCTCCTCCAACGCGAGCATGACGGCCTTGACAGCGAGTGAGGCCGTGAAAACGCATGCGATCGGCGTGAGACCGTCCCGGATCCACAGCGTTCTGGCGTGCGCGGTGTCGAGGATGATGGTCAGGACGAGGTACCCGCCGAGAAGCAGGGACGGCCTGACAGAGCGTTTGTGTTCTGTGTAGGACAGGACTCCTATTGCGATGGCCTCGATGAGGGCGATTGAGCTTTCTGCTACTGAGGTTTTTGTTTTTGGGGCGGTTGGGAGAGACCATAGTGTGATGAGGGCTATTTGAAGGCAGAGAAATGCGGTTACGGCTGACTGGGATCCCATTAGTATTCTTGCTTCAGAGTTGGGCCAACAAGGGTGAATGATCAGTACCAGCTTCAGCCATAGAAGTTTCCCTGAGCGGACGCGGATTCCATTGCGTAAAAGTGATGAGATTCGGACTGGGACGAGGAGGATGAAGAGAGCGGACGGTAGGATGGAGAGTATGCTCTGCTCGAATAAGACGGTAAAGTCAAAGTAGCCGCGCACCTGCGGGCCGAAGTAATCGTCGCCTCCGCTCATTGCGAGATGGTAATGACCGTCAAGACAATTCGATTCCTTTCGAGCGATACTGAGTTGTCGGCCACAATTCAAGGTGGAACAACGGCGAGCCTAGCAAGCTATCCCATTGCGAGCTCGTGAGAGGTCTGAATGATTCTTATATAAATGAAGCGAGCTGTGTAACAGTCCATTTCGAAGGCAACAAGATTGCTTATCCAGCTTCCTGTTTGAGGTCGAAGCCAATGCTGACTGCCTGGGCAAGGGAAAGGAGTGCTGCGCGTTGGGGTTTCGAGACAACATGGATTGTCCAATCATAGCCCATAGGTAGACTTATACGAAGGATTTCGTGCTTGCGCGAGCCGTATTCGCCCCGATTAGGGAAATGCGTCTTATCGGGGCCCAGTTCACTCGTGTAACCAACCGTTTGTTGACCGTTGATCTCGACCTGTGCCTCTTGGGTACAGAGATGACGCGATGTACATATTCCTCGTTGTATCAATGCAATACCGCGGTTTCATTTATCCGATTATATGCATCGTGCATTTGTTTGTTTGTCAACTCATGGCTCTCAATGACATCGTCGCATCACTAATGGACTAGGGTCATTCATTTAACCATTTTCTCAATATCTAGAACATGTCGTGTTCTAGGACTTAAATACACCACCACTTACTGGTTTTGTGAGCGGTTAGATTGCGTTCATCAGTACATCACTGAGTTCTATCCTGCGACCGTGAAGCAGGGTGAGATGGTTTCCCCACGCTCTCTTCATTGCAAACCCCCAGTAGTACCATCGACCCTCAGCCCGCCGCACCATGCCGAGGTTCTCTCAATACCGACGTTCTCCAGCGTAAGTTACGGTCTCTCGAACGAGCATTATACGATACCACAGCCTGGCAAACGTATCTCTCCGAAACAACCTCATTTCTTCTCATACGCCACGCTTCTAGAAGCTAATCGCACGCTCTTTTCGACAACATTCTTGGCCCAGTGCGGTCTGCCCCTCACTTCCTTCGTCGACCATTCGAACGCCTTGGTCCCAGCTGTGTAGCATGATTGGCTTCTGCGTCAAACGGTCGGTATTCACCACAAACTGAGGATAGGCACGGCGTGTAACATGACTTGCGCATCTTTAGAGTTCCGAGAGATAGGAATTGCAGTACGAAACAGGGTGGACTTTCGTCAGGCAAACAAGACTTCCGCCTGGCCAGTTGTCAGCGTGATGCACAGCGCGAACTCGTCCTTTGGACATGAGGCCGTGGAAAAGGCTGCTGCTGCGTGTGCCCGTGGCGATGACGCCGGCGATAGACTGCTAGCTAATATTCCCCAGACTCAGTCAGCATGGCCGGGCCAGCACACTCCAGCTCATCACAGATGGCGTACAGGCAGATGCTACTCTGGACGACGGGCAGACCTGTTGATTCATCGAGCGTGCGAGCACATGGCTGTAGTTTTCGACGTCGAGCCGCTAGCTTCGAGGTGCACGTGATGCGAGGATGGCGAGTGCACCGAACGTTCATCCCACCCGTTTTGGAATATACCACCTCACGGTCGTACCTTCCCGTGCCTTCCGTGAGAACCCCTTATACCCCCCCTCAAGTCCGTTCCTGTCACCAGCCAGCAGGCGCCCCCTTGGGGGTCAGGTCAAAACTGGCTGGTTGGTGGAGTGGTTGAAGTCCACGAACAGCCTAATCGGTGAAGGCTTGGAGAGGTCCCGTGTTCGAGTCCCAGCATGAGCACCAGAGATGTAGCCCCCGTTCGCCACCGGGGGGGTGAACTCTTTTGTTTTTTGTTATTGTCGGAAGTACAAGTGCTCAAGTAACCTGGCCTTTTAGGTAGTTGGATGTACGATGAGGATCACCTCGGAGCTTTCCTGAGTCCTTACAGTGTATCGAGGGCAAGGTAGAGGCGGTCGGCCATTTGTTTATTGATGAATATTACAAGTTGACCAAGGGATTTGCTTAACCTTGGGCTGATGATACAAGAGGAGCCCGCCATCTCGAGATGACACGATTGAGCGTCAATCAAGCCCGTTCCGTCCTAAAAAAATACCATCCCGAACCTACAGGTAACAGAGAGAGATGCCCTGAGATCCACACCCGACATGCTGAAACACCACTCACCTCGACGATATGAATTTGCCCTCAGATTAGCTCTCTCATGTTCTCACGGACAACGGCCGAGGGCTGTAAACCCATCGTGCTGTCTGCAACTTTGGCTTATTTGGACTATGGTCATCACCGGGCAATTCTATATCGTGTTTGCTGCGTAGGCTGCTAGGCTGGCAGTTCTCGAAATCTGCAATCGACGTTAGCTCTCCATAACTATAGCAATGAGTAGACCGTCAAAGGCTGTTGTCGACTTACCGGCCAGCTCCGATTGAAAACTATATTTTGTCCCGTCACGAGCACTCTCCGAAGCAGAAACGGCAAGCCGTGACGCACAAGGAGGAAAAGCTTCTAGGTAACTGCAGATTGTCGTCATTGCGGCACGAGATTTTGAAGAACGTGGTGCCAGCTGTTGCAGCAAACGCAGCGAAAACATCCCATGCTGGGGAAACCCAGATGGGTGCCTGCTCAGATCTCTGTTCTTTGGTGCTGGTCTTGTCATCGAGTGGAGGGTTCCGTTGCAGAACCGCAGAACCCGATGGTCCCGTAACCGTTTGTGAAAGCTTTCATCAATGCAGGCGGGGTGAGGGAAGGGGGTAAGGAAGGTGCATTAGGTGGACGAGAAAATGGGCGAAAAATACTGGTAGAGCATGGTGGGAACAAGATGGAAACCAACTTGGCGTTGTCGAAAAAAAGACAGCATGGGGAAAAATATCCGCCGCGCTCCTGGGAGGGGGGTCTCGCCAAATCTCACTCGAGAATTTGCGCAAGTAGCTGCTTTGACCCAGAGAGAAATCCGTCAGGAGATAATGTTAGATACATTTCCGCGCCATGTTGAAGCTGAGGCTGGAGAGTAGCTGCTGGGATGAGGTCAGTCATAAAAGCCCCGATTCTCATGTTCCGCCCCAGGGAGCTTACCTATCTATTCAAGGCACTGGGTTTGACAGCGGGAACTCCGGATCCAACAGACTGTGCTAAGAATAAGCCTTCGGAAATTCCGCGCCCATCTTTTGTGTCAATGGTGGCAGAGGTGGCATTCGGGAGGCGTCTTTGGTTGAAGGTGGAAGAAGCAAGTCGCGGTTGATGAAGTCCAGTCAGGCGCGCTGCGCGACGATGGGAGCTTTGGGCGCCCTCCACTTTAATCTCGCACAGCCACATTTATATGGCACCACCAGCCACACCTTGGCATCTCTTGAGCCGACATTGAGAACAAGCTTGAGGGTCATCTGAACGAGGAAAAAGCTAGACGTATGTTTTTCAATCATACACTCGTGATATGGTTCTAACACGTACTCTCTACTCAAAGTCTATCCTTCTCGACCTCGATAGCTTCCTTCAACCTAGCCTCTATCCGGGTAATCACGTCCGCATCGTACAGGTCCTCCAACTTGGTATCGTCCTTCTTAAGGTACTCCTTCTCGTGGCGGAGAGCCTCGTCTCTAGTCATACACACCAAGTCGCGGAAGCGAATGTTGGACCACTTCTGCTCCTCGGCGCCCTCCCCAATGCGCAGCTTGGTCTGGCCCTCGGGCCGTCTCCACCGTACCAGCACGAGTCTGTTGATGAGACCGGTGACGGCGCTGCGTCCCTTCCACAGCTCTTCGGTCAAGAAGGCGGCGTCGCCAAGGGAGACTGGGATGCGGAGACCCTTGGACTCTTCGATACCGAATCTGTGGTGGATGATCCTCGTCTCGGAGCCTTGAACGAATGCTACAATGTCTGTGTAGAGCTTGTCGCGGTTCTTAGCCGGGACATAATCGAGGGGGTATCCTAGAAGCTTTGTTAGCCTTGTGAGATCAGATGTATTCGCTTCATGAGTTTTTCTTACCTGAAATGCTGAGAATGACGTGGTTCGCGGCAATGTATCCGAAGACGGCGGGCATGGTTCCAAGCACGGGCAGAATGCGGACTCTGAAAGTCGGCAAAACACTGAGATCGCCAACCTGGCCCTTCTTGAACTCTTCTTCGTCGAGCGGCAAGAGAGCAGCCTTGCCCTCGCCGGCGACCTCAGTCGAGTACACGACAGGAATACCACCCGTCACGCCCTGCAGCTTCAGCTTCCTGCGAGTAGCTCTGGAAAGTCCGTCGTCGGTGCTGGCTCCGATATCGCCGACGTTAACGCGCGTAGGATCGCCCTTGGCCCCGGCTCCCATGGAGGAGATGACGGGGATGCCGTGATCGTGGCAGTACTTGAGCAGAGCGACCTTTGTATCAATGTTGTCAATCGCGTCGACGACGTAGTCCGGCTTCTGTCCGTCCTCGGCCCAGGGCGCAAGCAGCGCATCGGCGGCAATTTTTTCAAATTTTTGGTTCTTGAGCTCGTACTTGGCCCAGGGGGCGATGGCGATGAGGCGGCGGTAGAGGCACTGGACTTTGGGAATACCGACGTCTGCCAACGTGGCGACGGCGTGTCGGTTGAGGGAGCTGAGGGTGACCTGGTCGAAGTCGATGAGGCGGATCTTGGAGACGCCTGAGCGGGCGAGAGCGGCGGTGCAGTGGGAGCCAACGCCGCCGCAGCCGACGACGACGACGAAGGCGTTGCGGAGCTTTTGCAAGCCGTCGTCTTTCAGGAAGACCCTGTTGCGGGCGAGTTGTTCGAGAATGAGTTCCTCGTCAAAGTCGCCGGCCTGTGCTCTCCTGGCGAGGGCCTGGTTGCGGGCATCCTCCTTGTCTACTGGGGGCGATGCGGCGCCATACCGAGTGAGCTGTGAGATGTGATTAGTTTAGAGGTTCATGTTATGATGTTAACGGTCCAGTTACCTTGGCAGCTTCCTCGGGAGAGGAGGGGATGGACTTTTTGAGATCTTGAATTCGTTCTTTTCTTTCGAATGCTTGGTAGCCAAGGATGAAACATGCTACCGTGGCGCCTGACAACACTGCAGTTGCCGCCAGTTGCGCATGCGGACTTGACACCGCTTTAGAGAAAAATGAAGACATTTTCAATCTCGCACACCCATCATGCAAGATGATGAGCTTAGTGAAGTGTCACGTCAACAGGGAGAGGGAGTGCCTTGAGTGGCTTTCTGTCAAGCCAGTCTTACACGAGCTTCGGGAGGACCCTCTCAACGTCACTGGCGATGGGTCTAAGCATTACCTTCAAGTCAGGCTTCTATTGCACTTTCGCCGGTCAAAGGAGAAAAAAAAAGTTGCTGCAGGTGAGTGACCAATCAGCATCTCCAATTCCAGCTGACAGCGGAACATTCGCCCACCGACACCACCGACCGCACCGGCCATGAGTGGCCCCACTTCGGCATCGAATCTTGGATGCATCGACCACTTCGGACTGGAAGCTCCCTGGTCACTTCAAGCTCTGAGCTTCCCGAATGTTTAATTCTACCGCAGAGAAGTCAACTACGACACAACCACCGACGGACACCCGCCAGGAACCAACGAGCCTCACAACCACATGAACACAACAACACTCCCGATCTGAAGTTTCCTTGGCCCGCAGCCACGATGCGCCAGCGCCTAGCCCTCCGCCGAATCCTCCTCCAGAGGCTCTTCCGGCTCCAGACCACCCGGCCCTTTACGAGCAACACATCCCTCACCTCCCGCAGCAGGCCACAGCTTCCCTTCCTCTCGATTCCCGTCGTCACGGCGCCGCGGGCCCGCTACTTCACCACAGAAAAGAAGCGCTTCCTGCGCTACGAGGGCCGTCTCTTCTTACGCTATAATGTCTCCATCTGGGGCGGCGCCCTCTGCATCCTCGGCATCGTCTTCCTGCTGAACCAGGAAGGACTGGAGAAGGAATACCCCACGCCGCACGAGTGGTCCTATCTGACGCGCATGGGCATCCGTGGCGCCAAGAATGCTGCCCGAGATACACCCGGCCACAGCGTGAACTGGGTCGAGGTCATCGTGACATGCAGAGGCGCGCTGGCTCGGCTGGAGAACCCGGATATCGACGGCGCGGCGATCCGGGAGCTTCTCGACGAACCTCTATCCATCGACGGCATCGGCAACGCGGGCAAGGACGTCTCGGCCAAGAGCGAGAACTGGAGGCGGGGCTACTACGAGGTGCTGATGCTCATGGCGCAGGCGGCGGAGCAGCTCGACGGCTGGGTCAAGGACCGGACGAGGAACATTATATTCCCCGCCGACGTCGTCTTGGGCCCTTCCAACCCGCACCCGAAACCCATTCCTCCTGGAGCGGAGAGCGCGCCCCGCGAAGAGGACTGCGAAGTTGCCTACGAGCCCGCCGAGAACCACTACCTCCGCATCCTCACCACAAAGGGCTTCACCGACCGACAAAAGATGGACGCCGCCCTCGCTTACGCCTCCTTCCTCGACTACAAGCAGATGCCCGACGCCGCCGAGCGCATGTACCAGTGGGCGCTCACTCTAGCCACCGCAACCGCCCCGAGCGACCCTCCCCTCGTCGATCTCCGCACCTACACCATCAACGAGAAGAAGACGACGTTGCCGTCCGAGAACGTGCTGACCGTCCTCACCTCCATCGCCCTCCACAAGGCGCGCAACGACGACGTCAATGCCGCCCTCCCCATCTTCATCTCCGTCCTCCGCGCCCGCCGCGCCCTACCCCAGGTTCCTCTCCCGGGTCAAGAACGCCCCACAGAGACGCCCGCGACGCTGTGGCAGAGGATATGGAACCTAGCACAGGCACCCAGGTACCCCGCGCCACCGGACGACGGCACCCGCCCTCCCTGGCGCCACCCGAAGGAACTCTGTGAAGAGGCAGGGCTGAACCTCTACATTGGCGAAATCATCTACGCCGCCGCGGCAGCCGCCAAGGATTCCTCTTCCAAGAAGCAGGCCGCGAACCGCGACGAGGGCCTCGCGTGGACGCGCGACGCAGTTGACCTCGCCGAGGAGCAGCTGCGCAAGCTCGGCCCGATTGGCGGCGACAAGGAGGCCCGCAAGACGTGCCGCGAGTGTCTCGGCACGGGACTGCAGAACTGGTCTGCCATGGTGGCTAGCTTGGCCAGAGAAGAGGAGGCCAAAAATCAAGCCGCGCCGGCGAAATCCGCGTTTGGGTTCTGGACGGAGACCAAGACCGAGGAGAGCAGGTGGGCGGCGGAGGAGAAGGTCGTCAAGGAGAGGATACGGCGGACCAGGGAGCTGCTGGTGCAGGTTGAGCCGCCTGTTGCTGGGTTGGCTACGTTGCTTCAGGTGTAAGAAGGGGCACATTTCGGTCGAGGTTGGCGCAGCGACTAGGAGCAAACTTGTACAGTAATGTTGTTTCAGCAACTTCATATCAATGATACCATTTGCGCATTTGATGTCTTGTTTGTCAGATGTTGGCAGCGAAGTATTATCAGTCATCACTGATTACGGGATATAGGTACATCATATTTGTTGTCTTTACCCATTCACAAGCCACGGCAGCGCTTTCAGCATGAATGGCAGAGCAAATGTGAGTTGCCAACTTTTGTGATCACGACTAACTGCCTCACGCCAGCTCTCCTATCAAATGTCTGAGGCCTGATGATAATCATCGTGCCCAAGTGAGCATATTGTCCCATATGCTACCATCCCCTATCCGTCTATGAGACGGCCCATCATCATCCCTCAAGATTCCTCCCAAGCATCGCTCTGCTTCTCGTTCTCCTCAACCGCAAGCTTCTGAATACCCTCCAGGACCTGGCAATGCTCATGGTCCTCAGGCGCCATGACATATCCGATACTCGGCTTCGCAAATTCGGGCATATTCTCCCACTGCTCGTCGAATCCTCCCGCCGCCCACTCCTCCTCTGTCGGCACATGGGGGTCCACGGCGACCACCTCCGGGTGGCGGTAGTCGGGGCCGGCGAGAGCGACCTCTTGGACCCAGTCGAGCATGAGGACGTGGCTAGTGACGAGCATGCACTCGACGAGGTAGACTTCGCCGGAGCTGTAGACCGTGCAGCCGTGCTGTGTGAAGGAGGCCGTTTTCGGATTGCCGCCGGGTTGTGCCAAGGGTGTAAGTGCAGGCGCTTCATCTGTGATGTACGCTCGAGCGCGGCGAGGGAGGAACTCTTTGAAGGGTTGGTGAGAGAGTTCATCGACGCTGGTTGTGCTACCCAGCAAGGACAAGGTGTTGATGCGATGGTCGAGAGCGGACCAGGTCTCGGGTGTGTTCAACACTCTAGTCGCGTGGTCGGCACCGAGGCCTATGCCGATGATGTCGAGGCGAGCGTTTGGCGATAGAAGCGATGGGATGACCTCGCTGAGAACGTACGCAATGTGGGCTTCGGGGGTCTCGTTATTCGGGATTGAATGGTATCTTGGGTTGTTGGCGCGGCCGTGGTGAACCATGCTCTTCCTGGGAACGGCCATGGCGGAAGTCGGGCTTAGAGCCTTTTTGCCTTCGGGCCACCACCAAAGCTCACCCGTGTTGGCGATAATGATTCCGGGGGGACCATCGTCATACGGCGAGGCTCTCTGGCGGTTGATCTCCTGAACGACTGAGACCATGCTGCCCTTGTTGATGCCGCCGGGGCCGTTGACGACACGGAGGGCCAAGTTGCCGAGATCCTGGCTGGGCTCGCCAAAGATCACGATTACGCGCGAGGCAGATGCCAAGTTGGCACTCGTGAAGATGGAGACGTTGGGCGAGGTTGGCTCGACGCCGAGAGGTAGAAGGACCTTCTTCAAACCTTCCTTTTCGAGACGGCCATGGACAATGTCGCGGATCGCTTCTGTGTGAGGTTAGGAAGAAGGCGCAATGAAGGCTAACAATGATAGGTACTTACCATTGAAATGGAAGCGCTGGCGATCATTGACGCGGCCGTTCTTGGTGAGATAGTACTTGAAGTAGTAATCGGGTTCCTTGATGTTGCGGATCTCATCTTGGTCGTTGATGAAATAGCTGGAAACGTTAGCTCTGGTCACGGCTTGAAACGGAAAAGGCTGCAAACCCAAGATCCTTCAAGTTAGATGAGAAGATAGGGTCTTTGGGGAGACCAGACCAGCGGCGGCGGAACATGGTGGCGGCTAGACGGAGACGAGGTAGGGGAGTATTGGGGTGTAGAAGGAAAGATGGCTTAGAAGGGGTTTTGTATTATCAGTTTTGAAGAGACGGGGACTGAGGCTGAGAGAAGCTCGCTGGGAGAGCAGGAGAGGGACCGGAAAGATGATAAGATGAAAACGAAACACAGCAGTGAGCAGGAAGGACCTCCAAAGCCAACGATGGAAACCAGATCCAGGGCCTCTTGTTGAATGAGAAGGCAACTGCACTCGTGAGACTTCCTGCCTAGGTAGATAAATGCGAGGAATACAGAAAGAAAATCGTCCGCTATCAAACAGATCTGATCCACACGTGAACTGTGATGTGTTGTACATTGTTTGCCAGTATGTGTATCTGTACATATGCTTTTTAGGGTGCCAACATGCAGCCAAACGCCAATCCCTAAATCGTCCATCTATGAGCAAGCTCGCGAGCGTAGCATGCCGTCTGAAAGGCCCATAAGCCCCTTTCGTTGTATCTTACAACAGTATTTTCATGCTTTTATTTTTGATAATCGTCCTCCGCCGCATCTTCGTCTACCAACTAGCCTTCTTAACACCGGGAATGTTACCCTCGTACGCTTGCATACGGAAGTTGAACTGTACTCTCTAGTCAACATACGCGGTTCAAACTGAATTTCGATGAAAAGCCACGTTTTCGACATACCCTCGTCATCTTAAAGTCGCGGAAGACACCCCTGGCCTTGCCACCCAAAATGCATCGGTTCTTGATCTGCGTCGGCCGGGTGTAGCAGTGCATCTGACCCAACTGAAGCTGCGCCTCGGCGCGCACACGGCCCGGGAGAGTCGTGTTCTGAATAATGTATCGCAGAGCTTGTCTGTTTAAGGAGCTTCGTGTCAGTTCAGATTCGATTGGATTCGTCGGTTTTGAAGGGGGTGCAGGGACTTCGGCGTTGCTAACCTCTCGGGCTCGTTCTGCATAAAGACCTGGCGCTTCGTGTGGTCACGAATCGTCCGGATGTTGACGAAACATCCCAGGTCCAGCTTCTTTGCACGGAACATCGACATTTTGGCGGCTGTGGTGACGTATGGAACGGGGAGACACTGGTCGTGCAATCGCAAAAGTTGAGCTTTCGAAGCTTGGATTGAAGTTCGCGATCGGTCACGTGGAAGTGTTATCTTATCTCTCACCGAGCTTCACCGAGCCCACCAAAGGTTAAGGTAGCCTGCCTGGGTATCTTACCTCAGATAGACCTCATCAACAGGCGATGGTAAGCGCTTTTCGATAAATACTTGATTCAATATCGACTCCATTTGAGCTCACACAAATAGCATTTTTGGTATTCGATTAGCCGTAAACCCTCCAAGAACGCCAGCCATCATTTCAGGCTATGACTGAACCCCAAACTTTGCAATATGATACAGCAGCGACACGACCTCTCGAAAAACACCAGTGACCCTCCAAAAAGATCAAAGCAGTTCTCATCGTAACCGAAAAGGCAGCGCGCGGGTTGGCTGCTATAATTGGTCCAAGAGCTTCTGCCGCCGCCTGTTAATCAACTCTTCTTGCACCTCCTCCAGCGTCGGCAGCTCCCAGCCCTTTCCGTCGCCTGTGTCACCCGGCAAAGCCTCCCAGTCAGGCGGCAATTGCTGCTTTCCGGCCTTTGCCATGTGCGCGAGGGCCTCTTCCTCCTTTGCGAGCTCATACGCTAGCAATTCCGGGTCCTCCTCATCTGGCGCGTAACCGTAGTACGCCGCATCGACCTGTTTCCGCAAGTCGTCCCTCGTCTCCAGCGGTTTTTCGTTTGTAGCCTTTGCCTTGGCTGCATCGAATAGTTCCTTCACTCCGGGCAGATCTCGCGCGCGTCCAAAATATCGATAGCCTTTTCCACCCCCTGGTATCTCTCGTCCCTCTTCGTCGTATATCTTGCCGCCTCCACGCATGTAATTAGGTCCACCAAGATTTCGTATTTGCACCTCCCACATGTACTTTTCCCTCATGAGCTTGTTGATTTCGTCGTTGAGGTCGCGAATCTGGTAGTCACTGAGAGCGGTATCTTGAATCTTGGAGACCTTGCGCGAGATCTCCTTCAAGACTTGGCCACGCCACTTCTCGCATGACGGTATCGAATCGACCTCGGTGATCACTCTTGGTCGTCTTGTCCGGCCGATGTCGATAATGCCCAGGTCCGCTGCTTGCGCTTCGCGAAAGCGAAACAGCATGGACTGCGCCTTTTCTGAGTTTCGCGCCTGCGCCTATTAGCATTATCCAACTTGAACATGCACGGGAGATTCACATACCATTATGAGAGCTTTGGCTACGGGATAGAGCGCTGAGCTTCGAGCGAATGTGGTTTGGTTTGGCTTTGGAAGAGAGGATCGCACTGCAGGGCACCTTCGTCTTCTGAAAGCTTTCGGTCGTCAATGTTGCGCGCCTGGCACGGGCCTTCCCCCACATCCAATCAGCCACGCCTCCAACAGAAATATGGGGCCTTCCACTGCGGGCGAGGTACGCTGTGCTTTGTACACTAGGTAATCGTACTGCACTGCTCCTACCACCACTAGACCACCACCAAGTGACGTGCGAGCTTCACACACTTTTGGAGCTGTCCAACTCCACGACAAGCTCAAAGCACCACACCCCATTACCATGCGCCTTACGACGCTGCTTCTCGCAGCTACGTCGCTCGTCGGCGCGGTATTTGTCGACGAGGTTGGCGACATCGATTACCACCACGAGCTCATCGGCGTCCCTCAGGTCGAGACCACCCTATTCCACAAGCCCCGGCGCGACGATAAGGCTTCGTTACTCTACACCCTCAGCGATGTTGGGGTGCTCGGAGCCGTCAATCCCAGCAACGGCGCGGTCGTCTGGCGTCAATTCCTGACGGGCAACATCACGAATGGAGGTGGACACTTGCGAGCGGCCGAGGACGAGGATTGGGTTGTGTCTGCGTACGGAAGCTCAGTACATGCCTGGAACGCCTTGTCCGGCAGGAACGCCTGGTGGATCGACTTTGTGGGTACAATCAAGGATTTGGAAGTCATGGAGATGACAGAAAACGGACGCAAGGATGTGCTGGCGCTTTTCGAAGAGGAGGATGGCTCTACCGTCCTGAGAAGACTCAACGGAGCTGACGGAACTGTTGTTTGGGAGAACAAGGATGTGTCTAAAACCATCCCGCTCCAGGTATCCAACAACATCGAGAAGATCTTTGTTGTCAGCCTTTACGGAAACGACGGTATGTGGGCTGTGAGAGTCTCCGTCCATGACACCCTCACTGGAAAGCGCATCGACGATATAAGCCTCGGCAGCAAAGGCGACGTGACAGATAAAAGAGACGTCATGTTCGTTGGCGCCAACTCCGCGTCTCCCATCGTCGCCTGGCTCGATAGCGATCACACGAAGCTCAAGGTCAATGTTCTGGGCACCAAGTCGAAGCAGGAGTTTGCCCTCCCGTTTCCCAGGACTCTTGATGTAGCTATCCATGCCCCGCATCACCTCAACGCAGAGCCGCATTTCTTGGTGCACAGCAGATCCTCTGACAGCCACAAGGGCGAGGTCTACCACGTCAATATCAAGACCAATGCCGTAACCAAGCACCACGAGCTGCCTGTGCTTCCTGGACTGGGCGCTTTCTCGACTAGCTCCGAAGGCGCCAACGTGTGGTTCACGCGCATCACCGAAGAGGAGGTTATCCTTACCTCGTCAAGCTCGCATGCCATCCTCGGAAAATGGGCCTTTAAGGAAGGCAATGAGAGATTCGCGGCTCTCCACGCCGTATCCGAGGTTATCAAGAAGGCTGCGGACAACTTTGCTGTCCGCTGCGCAGCTGTTACCACTCTGGATGACTGGGTTTTGGTCCGCAACGGTGAAGAGGCCTGGGTTCGCCCCGAAGGTCTTACCGGAGGTGTCGCCGCCGCCTTCGCAGAGATCCCCGAAAGCGAGGACCTCGCCAAGACCCTTGAAGCCGAGGCACACGACAACGTCCTGTCTGCTTACATCCACCGTGTCCAACGCCACTTCGATGACCTCGCCTATCTGCCCGACTATCTCGCCTCCATCCCCCAGCGTCTGGTTAGCAGCATCACCGGAGCTGAGATTACCTCAAGGACAGAGGGTCTTTCTCGCGATGCCTTCGGCTTCAACAAGATCGTGGTTCTGGTGACCAGACGCGGCAAGCTTTTCGGTATTGATATCGGCAAGCATGGAAAAGTCATCTGGAAACTCCACGCTGTCGATATCGCCCCCTGGAACACCTGGGATATCAAGGGCATCTTCGTTGAGGATGCCAAGTCCACCGTCACTGTTCGAGGCCACTTTGGCGATTACGTTATAGCCAAGACAGACACTGGAAAGATGGTTGACTCTATGCCTGAAGGCTCCTGGGTGCAAACTCAAGCTGCCGTCATTGTCGATAGCCCTTCAGGACCATGGCTCGCCCCCGTTGGAGTTGGAGGTGCCATCGGCGACGTCCCTGCTGCATGGATACCCACACAAACTGTCGTCGTTCGTGGCTTGAAGGGCGAGCTGAAGGGCCTGACCTACATCGATGAGGAAGGCACAGGCAAGGAACAGGTTGCTTGGGAGTTCTCTGCGCCAACGGGCTTCGACATCGTCAACATCGCAACCCGCCCCGTCCACGATCCCATTGCTTCCATCGGACGTGTTCTTGGCGATAGACGCGTCAAGTATAAGTACCTGAACCCCAACACGATTGTTGTTTCTGCCTACAGCAACGCCAAGTCTTCTCTCAACGTATACCTGATTGACTCGGTCTCGGGCGCTGTCCTCCACTCCACTACCCATGAGGGAGTTGATGGCAACAAGAATATCGAATGCACACTCGCTGAGAACTGGTTCGCCTGCTCGTTCTTCGGGCAGTATTCTCTGAAGGATGATGCCGGCCAGCCTCTCTCTGGACAAACCCTGAAGGGCAACCAGATCGTGGTCTCCGACTTGTACGAGAGCGAGTACGCCGATGACCGAGGCCCGCTTGGTGATGCTGCCAACTTCTCCTCTACCGAGCCTGTCGATACCCCGACCGGCGTACCCCTTCCCTCAGTGATCAGCCAAGCTTGGATCTTGTCTGCCCCTCTGGCCGCTCTTGCCGTCACGCAGACCCGCCAGGGCATCACCAGCCGACACGTCCTAGGCTACCTGCCTGAGTCTCACGCCATTGTCAGTCTTCCCCGCCAGCTCCTTGAGCCGAGACGTCCAGTCGGACGCGACCCGACACCCGCGGAGATGGAGGCCGAGGGCCTGATCAGGTACCACCCCGCCATTGAGATCGACCCCAGACAAGTCATTACCCACCAGCGCGATGTCATTGGCGTGCAAAAGATCATTACCTCGCCCACCGTTGTGGAGAGCACCAGCTTGGTCTTCTCCTACGGCGTCGACGTCTTTGGAAGCCGTGTCGCGCCTAGCTTTGCGTTTGATATTCTCGGCAAGGGCTTCAACAAGATTAGCCTGATTTCGACTGTTCTTGCGCTCACTGTTGGTGTCACTGTGTTGGGACCCATTGTAAGTTTATATCTCCCGCAAATATTTTCGCGGATCATTTGCTAACAAGAGGAATAGGTTCGCAAGAAGCAGACCAACTTGCGTTGGGCGTAGATAAAAGTATTGTATGATATCATGATATAATAGAGTCGTTTGAGTTTGTGCAATGATGTCCCTGCATGTGTCCTTACAACCACCTTTACTTGCTGTCTACGAATGGTATTGTCGACCCAAAGTCGCGAAAACGGGAATAAGTTGCCATCAACAGTGCACTACTCCAAAAGGCCTCTTGTGACTACCTAGGATTGCGCCTAGATGTAGCCGTAGTCCCTTGCTTTACTGTAGGATGTGATAATGGACCAGCTTCCACAACCCGTTCTGCGCGATGCATACATGTGAAGTGAAAAGTCTAGACCGTCCTGAAAAGGGGCACCTCAACTGTCATCATGAAGCTGGTCACGATCTGACGACTTGGTGTCCTGCCGGCTAAATGTGTTCTTCTCTACGTGCTTCTACATAATGAAGAACGCATGAACTATTGACTGGGAAATCTTCAACACAGTCAATTGCGTCACAAACATTGTCAAAAGCTCGAAGCCTGATTCGTGGATCTAACTGGTTTTCTTGAGAAGAAGTATTGGGACTAGATCTGGGACTAATTTACGCTGGCGGCGAGAAGGGAGTACCATAAGAACGAGCGAGCCGCGCCGATGTTCTGGATCTATCCATTTGCAAAAGTGAAGCTTTCTATGAGGAGTAGTTGCCGGAATGACGTTTCAGTGGAATTGACAATGGTATCGGCGAGAAGATTCAGGCATACGAGAAGATGCTTGAGCTTCGAAAGTCTACGGCATGGTATTAATCACCCGTGGTCCATCATGAGAGAGCGAGTAGTATTCCTGCCAGATTCCCTTCGTCATGACACCTAGAAACAGCGTTGCACTCGACACAACTCCAATAATCAGTTCAGTCAACTTCTAGGAAACCACCCTTGATCAAATTTGAGGCCACAGTGAATCTGCGCTGTTGAGCACCGAGCTGTCTCGCAACTCAGTAAAGTTTCGTGTGCTAAGGCTCAACCTTAGAAGCTGAGGAGATTTAATAGGCTATGGCTGTGGCAAAAATGATGTCAAGCTCCTCGAAAGTTTCTTGACTTGATTGATTGGTAAGGCACTCCAAGTGGATATTTCGAGATGTTGGTTCCATGTTCAGTGATTTTTCAATGTTCACATGAAGTATGACTGCCTGTAGGTTCAGAGAGTACTGAACCGCGACGTGCTGGCCATTCTTGTAGGTAGTCGTCACTTTCATCATTGGAAGACGTGACTCTTTTGGTCATTCAATCTTGCTCAATTACAACTGCTTTCTAATCTATTTATGCCAATTGGTGCGTGGTACAAGCCGTGACACTTATCAACGTCGTAAATCGTCGAACGGAATATGTCGAGACATGGCGCACATCCATGAGCACATATACTAGGTTTGTAGTAGCTCAAAGTAACGGATCTAGAATAAAGTGGTAAAAAGCAATCTCCACAATGAGGTCTATGAGAGAATCTACATGGTAGAATGTGTCATAATATGCTAGTAATCTTCCTGTCTCGTGACAGAAAACATGCTTTGTTGCCAGGTTCCAAGAGCACTGCTCAAACTCCATAAATCAAAAACGAATTGTAACAAAACTGTTTGACTCTATCAACAAAATTAATACGAATACAAAGTTGAAAATAATACACTGAACCAATTTATGAGCGCTTCAGCGCAAAGCAGACCACCATCAGGCAAGGTGAGAACAATAGTGTCGCAATTTCAGTGAGAGTTGCTGCCTCGACACAAGATAAGTGTCTGCCATTATCTCTTATGCCCTAGCAATGCAACGCAGAAGACTCCTTTCTACTTTCGCTACCGACACCATGTGGGTAGCCAAATTAAGCTTAATTCATCGTCATGCTGTCTGACTATGGTCCATCTGATGTCGGCATTGACTTTTCGTCTGAACGGCCAGCCTGTCTTTCCAGAACAAACATCAGATGTACGCTGAATCTCTTTCATCACCCAGCAAGATTTTGCATTTTAGAAACACCATCACAGCCTATTACTTCCTCTGTTTCGGTGAGATTCTACACGAGGTTCTATTGTAAGTGTAGAGCGTTGCCCACACTGCTCAGAAAGTGAAAAAGGACAACATCCCACGATACAATCACGCCCGGCTCCCACAAAGGCAGCTAAATGCGCTATTTTCTTTCATAAGATAGAGAAAATACGCCCGAGGCAATGTGCGCTTATTCAAAAGTTTGTAGGGTAACGGTGTCGCCTTTCTCAGGTGAGGCGGAATTAGGGGTGAGTGTGAAGAGCGCCGAGGCTGAGAGCCCAGCCACTCACGCTATCATGCAGGCTGTATTGGAATTCTTCAGATCTCTCAATCCAAGTGCCTCGATTAAAGCACTTCGATAATCATTTGAACACTCTAAATGTTGGTTGCTACTGCATGTTGTGCTTTTTGTCACTGCAGTGATACATCATTGGGTGTTTCTCAAGTTTTTCGGTTCGGCGGGCGTAGGCCTTCTGACCTTTTCCAATAGAACGCACCATGAGTCAACCTCATGAAGCTAGACCCGCACCGGTGAAGGCCTTATGAGGGGTTTTGAGGGGATATTGATCATCTAATGTAGACTGGCACATTAGTGCTTGGTTGCCTTGTTAGTGGAGATGACCGACGATGCTATATGGGCACAAGTTCTACGCTTGGCACCTCTTGCTCCCGAGCAGGCGGTCCCTTTGTTGGCAGTGCAGCAATAACCTTGTCGGTCATAGCACTAAATCCATCGGACGTGGGGTTTGCAAGTAAGTGGAATAGTCATTCCCAATAGGTACCTTTTCTGTGGTAGGATTTCCCCTCAACGAGGTTGACTTGGAGTTAATCATTCAAGTGGATATCCTCGATATTTATCATGCATTGAACCTGAATATCTGAATCTCATGGTATCAATACGCTCACGAGCAATTCACCTCAGAATGCTAGACTTGGACACGGGCCACTCAAGGTCAGGGTGCTTACCTTGGTTGGCGAAGAACTGGACGTGTCAGGCAGAAATGAGGTGGCTGGCGTGGTACCCTTGATTCCCGAATCCTTGGGTGATTGCTCACCGCTTCTAGCACAGCAATTTGACAGAGGTACTAGCCAGCAGGTACGAGCTATCGTGTTAGTTGTTATGGCCTTTTCCATTCAACGAATGACAGAACACATGATTAATGGTCAAGCGCGCTTATCGATCGTCTTAAGACTGGATCATTATTACCATTAGCGTCTTTCTTTCCGAGGTCGGACATCGATTTCATTGCCTACGTAAGGCAAAGTTGCCAATGACTCACCGCCATGTTAAATATGAAGTAACATCGCTCACTGCAAATGTTGGTGTGCTCATACACGCATGGGATCGCAACGCGAAGTGGAGGGATATGTATGAACGCCTGGTTGCCTGCTCAAGCTGCATTCTCGTCAATAATGGATGGTCTCACATGCTTCACCTCGATGCGAAATCCAAATTCCATGATTCACGAACCAATTTACAGCGTCCTAATTCTTCGATGTGAGGAGCTATAGCAACTGGTCTCACAGAGCTTGACTTTTTATACTTTAGAGTGTCTTCAATCTAAGATCACGCCAGAAGATGTTCTTGCGAACCCTTTTGTGCATCACCAGACGTTCTTCGGTCAAGATCTAACGTTCAACAAGCCAACCGTCGTGTTACCGAGAGTGTATAAGTGCGTACCAGATTGAGTAGTAACACGCAGTTGTGCAATTTGTGGTCTTAAACGGATAAAACGCCAGTTTCATTGCTTACGAGGATGCATGCAATTTTGCATGTTTTACTGTTGTATTACAGTACACATGCCCCTCGTGTTCGCGTCACCTCATAATGCGGACTGTTTACTATTGTCGGGACTCTGGTGCATTCGATGTTCTTGCTGAGTGACCAATAACTAAGTAACCACATCCTAGGTGAAACATCAGTCGACTCCGTCATCTAAAACGTCAAGGCTTGGTTAACATGTCCATGACCGATGTGTGAGACAATAAGAGGCAGACCAGATGCCTTGCGAGTCCTCATCCTTCTCTTGGAGGACGGCAGCCCTCCAAGTCCTCCGGATCAAGACGCAACGTTCTCGAGATGAATCGGAGGTTCGCCAGTTGGACTCCTGTCCAATGCCAGAGCATTTGGACAAAATAGAAACATGAACAATCCAAAGCGTAACTATTCAACTGAAGATGAGAAAGAACTTATCAAAAGTCGCGTAACTAGTCATTACAATTTAACTCGGTTGCCTAGATACCCCTACCGTTAATGATCTGACTCTCTGATCTTTACCGGAGGTAAGCAAAGTTGGCCACCTCCCCCAAAGGCGTGAAGACCCTACATAATCTAAGGCCCTGGTCCTTTGATATTTGCCTTATCTCGCCTGAATTTCCCCTTTCTTCATTTCGCGTTTCGTATGGCTTCTATAGCACTTGTTCGGAAGTTGACAGCGCGATATGACTCATCGCCTTTCACACCCTCGATCATCTCTACCAATGCCGATGCCAGTGCCCAGGCTACCACGCGGCAAGACCATTGGGAGTCTGGGCCCGAGCTGGGGTCATCCCGGACCGGTGGGCCCCGGGTGGCAGATCCGTTGAAGAATGATAATGACCTACTTTAGCCAATGTTCTACGCAGTAGGGTAGAATTATGCGGGTTGTCCCGTGCGGGAGCTTCGGACGTATCCCGCGTGCGTATTCGTAGGGATTCATCACAACATTAGCATTGAAGTCGATTCCCCTGATTGCCCTGGACTGATGGTCGCCCGACGGCCTCAATCTGCGACCATCTGCGGCCAATTGCCAATCAATGGCTGGAAATCTTATACCCAATATTATGCCATCTTTGACCATGGGGGTCCGATATGCATCAATACCCATGTTAACTTTCGCTACGCGGCAACACTCCAAGATGAATCGCTAATCAGACTCATCACTCGCGTAGCTTATGGGGCTGAGCCGTGCTGGTCTGAGGGCCACCATGTGGCCTAGGTTCTACGGGGCGAGCGTGCCGTACTCAGGCCGAATCATCATAAAACTGTCTATGATGTCTTTCATGCCTTGATATCGAACGGCGAAGAGGAGGCCAATAATGCTCAGGTCTCAACAGAGGTGGTAAGCAGATGCGAGATCGAGAAGCGTACCCCGCTGCTCTTGGCCCACTTGCGCGGCCGCTATCTTCGAGGCAGAAGATTGGAGTCGTGGACTTGTAAGTGCCTATCAAACTGACCTATAGTAGAGCCCAACTGTACCTATGTAAGCCCTATTTCGCCCTGAAATTCATGCAAAGGTCTCCTTTCGAGCAGAAATGGGCTCATTCTCCAGTGTTCACCTGACATTTCCCGAATAGCTGAATGCCACGATCGTAAACACTGATGTCGGAGGCACATACTTTAAGGATGAGCTCGAATCGAGGACCTTGATGTCTTCGTCCAAGTAGGCGTCCCGTAGGACAGCAAATGAAGCATGATATGCGCGGCGACGTGTTGTCTCGACCGAAAGACCGGTGGACTGTCGCAAGGCGTCTTTGGGGCTACTTCGTGGTGTAAGCAACTCGTTGCGAGTGATTCGTTTTCCCGCGTGGCGCTGTGGACGGGAATATCATTACTGTCTTGGTTCCAGGTAAGCCCCGAAAAACGGCAGGCTGAGGATTGACTGTCTTATGACGGCCCGAGAACTGCCTGGACCGGGATAGCTTTCAGCGCGAAACTGAATGTCCCGAATTCCCGATGAGTGGTGGATGACGGGCATCATTGCGAGGTCGTGCAACCTCGGTCTGAGATCTCCGTGTATGACAAAGCCTGACCGAGCTCTGCGAGTTTTCCCTGGGGAAACCTTGGTTGGTCAATCAATATTGGCTGTCAGACGTTGAATAATCTCGAAGTATGCCTATTTGGTGCACTGTTTCCCACTCATCGTTGAGCCATTCACAAACAATCTGGAACAGCGATGAGCGTGGCGGAGCGCCACATAACGAAGGCTGATGTGCTCCGGACGGGCGAGCGGCACGCGTGAGAAACGGTCTCGGGACTTCGGAAGAGCCCCGTACGGGGCTGCGTCCCTGATCGAGTCCGAGAATAAGATCCACTCGTCAGTATCACTGCCGAAAGATCGCAGTCTCGAGATCTCCTGTTGCACTGGCAGCCTCTTGCAAGTGCACCGTCGTACACACCCTCCAACGACTTGAAAGCCGTTGGCCCACACTCGTTGGGGTCGTACAGAGTACTACAGATTGCGAGCTCAAATATGCAAAGTGGAAGAATCTTTTTCACTCAAGAAGCTCGCTGTGGTCAAGCTGAAAAGTACAATGGAAAGCATGGATATCAGGAGCCCTACATACTGCCATCATTGCCCCTCTGCAGGTGCCCATTATACGGGAAGTGAAGTGCACCCCCGAGAGCCTCAACGAGTAGGATGCCGCCCGTGACTTGTGGCGGAAGGAGCGGGTAAAGTTCCTATTCAGGGATTGCAAAGGCCTGCAGATTCGGATATGCAACATACGTGAGGCCATCACGAAAAAGAAAAGTATTCAGGGGAAGACAGAGCTTATTCCTTGCGAATGACGGGACCCCAACTACACACACCTCTTTGATCATGCGCGATATTTCCGGAACCCCTGCAAGGCGATTCAATAAATGATGCATGTAGACAAAGGAGTTTGAAACCGGTGAAAGGGAGTTCAAGTAAAGGTATTTGGTTTGCTTGTGAGGGCGGCCGGCTAGTGGCGCAGTTTGCAAATTGTCACCGCTTGAAAACGTGCTAGCCAATGGATGGCCAAGAGGACGCGCCTTACACCAACCCCCTATTACCCCCTATTGAAGTGATGCCTTGAATAGCATAAGATGAAGAAACGGGCGTGGGCGCCGGCACGTTCAGCCCCATTGAGGCTTTGACTATTAAATATAGCACGTTTACCTATCAACTTGATAGTGATAGGGAGTGAAGCATTCTTGGGATAACGCGGGTAACAGCAGTACAGCCAAGGGAGAGAAAAGGTGTCATGGTATACCCAATTGAATTGAAACGTGTTTTTGAAGGGATGGTTTGATGTTCACCCTGGGTTATGAATTCCTTCTGGATTCCAAGGGTCCAAGTTGAGAACGTGTCTGCCTTACAGCGCAGTCTCAAAGACAAGGCTCGTGTAGACGTATGCCAATGATGATCTACATGAAATATGGGACCAACATTCGAAGGCGGCTTGAGCCATTGAATTTTCGAGGCAACTAGGTGCCAGCTAGCCAGCCTCGTGGTATGCATCATGTTGAATATCAGCGTTTCAATTCCACATGAGGTGGTCCGTCATAACTCGGAACGTCGGCGGGCGTTTCTCAGATCAGTACGAAATAGATCATAACCACATCCACAAAGACACGAACAACGACATTGATAGTGAAAGGCGCTTGCCCATGAGTTGGTCGCCGTGGCTAATGGTGAGGCGTCGTGTTGCCTGTAAGCTGGCCCAGTCCCAACCAACTGCAGATATGTCCTTTGATTGAACTATCAAACAAAAGGTCGCTGGCGTTGTTGGTTCAATGTTTGTTGCCCACCGCCCCTTTCCGCTTGCTACTCCTTTGAGCCTGCACCGCGGCTGTAGAAACGGCACAGTGCCGCTGTCCACGACCTCATGCCTTGCTGTCATAGGGCTGATTGTTGGGTCGGCATGCGGGCCGGCAAAGTTGCCTTGCTGCCTCCTTCAACCCTGTTCATTAGACGAGATGACGAAGTACCGGCTGGCTGTGAACAGCTTCACCGACGGGCGCCGGCCGTCTTAGGCATGTCGACCATTCCTTTGACCCGAACAACATAGCCATGTCGGGTATGAGGCGCTGTATGGTAAGGCGCATAGTTTGCCTGTTAAGGCAATCTGATTGTGGCTCTAGGTATATCTGGAGACTTCTATGACGCCTCGGTGTGAAAATCTCGAAGAATATTGGTCTGCGGCGTAAAGTCGGTAGGGTAAAGCTTCTGGCTTTGTCCGGCTGTTTTCAAGGCCGGGAACGGGTGTGGAGATTATGGCTGCCAAGCGTCCTCAAGTCTCCCGATAGTGAGGTGATATGATGGCTTATGAAGAGGACATGTGCTTTGTTTATCGAATTGGAATTCGGTATCGCGTTCAGACTACGGGATCTCGGAATTAGCTCTAATATCATGCCACGGCAACTGGTGATGAAGAAGGTGACCCAGTCGAATGCAACAATAGAGGATGTTCTTGCTCAGCCCATGTACCTGGACCTCTCCTTTTAAGAAAACCACAGCTTCATGAGACATCAAAATGCCGCCCAGCCAGACCGCGGATGATGAGGGGAATGTATACACGCGCTTCCGCTCGGGTGGCATGACGGATTCATCATGGGATTGAGGTGGGAATGTCAAAGCATGGCAATAAATTGGCGAATGATGCATGACTGACGGGAAAGGGTGCCACGATTTAATTTCCTGTTCTCCACTTAGTTAGGATGGTGGATACATGGTTGCCTCGTCCGGGCAGCTGAGCAACCTGATGGTTCGCTACCCAGTAGACAGGCAGCTACGGATAGGGTGGGTCTGAATCTAATTGCGTTACCATTGTGGCGGGATGTGGCGCAAGTGCTATATTGTGCCCCTGTAGCTGTCACGTGCCTATATGCCTAGATACTCATTCGTCGACGACCTCCCGTCACTTTCAACAGCTCCATTTATTCAGTTGGCTAAAGTCAACTCTTTCCAAATCACCTGTTTAAACAAAACTCCCAGCTTACTTGCATAAGTTTTCCACACTTTCGAATTCCATTCTTGACCTATGGAGCACGTAGGATCTGTACAGTCCTACACTTGATATGTTAGTGCATTGCCAAGTTGCTTAGATTGAATGTTTGGAGGAAGTAAATTGCCAGCCAATTTAACGACAACACCTCGCACTTACTCACGATTTTTATTTTCCAGATAGGAAAGACGCCAGCACATTAACTTGATGGAGCTCCACCCCAGTCACGATGCAGACCTGGCAGTTGGGCAGGTAAATACGTAATTCCGATGCTAGCCATAGACATACCGGCCAGGTCTTGTCCTACCCAACCCCCTCATGTTCCAGCCTCGGAGGTTGGGCGGCACGCAGCCTCGGTTGGGCCTTTATCACAAGTAACATCCTTTTATCCAAGATTGCCTCAGCATGCCACGTCGACAGTTATCATGCACATGCAATTATTGTAAATGTGAGTAAATTGATTCGCCGACGTTCAACGGTCAAATGTGATTTATTAATTTCTATGCATTGTAAGTTGTTTGTAGCTAGGAAAAGGCTTCTACACTTCTACTCGCTTCATCCCTGTGTTGTGGCAGCGTGGTATTGGAAGTGCAATGTTGATGCATGCGGGATATGTTACAGTTGCGTGGTGGTTTTTTTCTGGCTTTACAGGCGCAAAAGATCGACCTTAACGGGATCAGGCTTTTAAGGGAAATCGCACGATACGATACACTTTTTGACTACACGGTACGCGCAATGTGCCCCAAGCACGCGCTCAACTCAAAATGGTGATTTCCATACGAGTTGGTATAGACTTGCTCTACCTTCGCACCATGAATAAGAGGACAAGAACTAGTGGTCTAGAACAAAAGCTTGTGAAGGAACTATAGAGAACATGGGGTGTGGAGATCATATTTCACTTTACATGTATGCTGGCTCCAAGATTGAAAGCTAGATATTTCAGCCTTACTTTACTGGTTCACTCAAGTTGGCTTGCTGAACGATGAATGTTGATTATGTTGCTGAAATAAAACGGATGTTCCTTCAACAGCAAGGTTTAACATCGTAATATGCCACTCTAGAATCGCCAGCTATAGGCCAACAGAAGGAACCCTAATGTAGGCCAGATTCTAGAATATTCCTAATAATTAGTAATTATATTCTTGCCAGGTGTTAACGACGGTAAGTCCGAAAGACCGGCGAAAGATCTTTGGCTAAACGACGTTTCAACGTTTGGAAGTGGAATCTTTGATCCGCCGCAAGGATCACTTTTGAAGAGCCTCAGGCCGTGGTATGTAAGATTCTCGCTAAGGATCGCGACTCTGCCTAAATACTCCGAAAAGAACTGGGTTAAAAAAGGTACTTTGCAGTCGTTAATGCCGAGTCCTTCTCCAGATTGGTCTCTGCGCATGAAGTGATGTAAACACTAGATACTAGTAAGCGAGCCTCATTCAGGGGGTTGATCTAACTCGCCAATCATTCAAGGCACAAGGCCCAAGGCCTCAAGTGACAAGAGTTGTGGTTGCAGCTAGTTCAGCCGCCCACACCATCTTTCCTTCATTCTTAATAAAATTGCAATGACTGGTGATGATTCATTCTGCCCTCGGGTGCCTAGAGTTGCCCCGTTGTCGAGCAAATCCCTGCGTTGTCGGAACCCCCCCCCCCCCCCCGGAGAGCTTCAGGAGAATTGATGTAGGCAGTGTAGCCTGTAGGCAGAAGCTGCGTACACATCATGCGAAACGTCAGCCACATGACGCTCCACGCCGAGAGGTCGGTGTTGGGAAAGCATCGATTCGTTACGATGCTTCGAAAACGTCGGAGGCAACTGCAACCAAGACAGTGGTGAATCTGACATGTCCAACCTCAACCCAGAGAGTTGCAAGTCACACATGGCTTATGTGAATGTCTCCGGATGCCTTGATCCATCGGTGTTCCACAAGTATGTGAATGAGCAGCCAGCTTTCATTGCCCCCAGAAGGCCCGAATAAAAATGTTTCCGTCTCTGGAGCGACAACTTCATAGTCACGGGTCCTGTCGGCATACAAGTCTCGTTTATCGAAATATCAAGTCAGCGGCTCAGCCAGCCTTGATGCGGCGTCATCAAGTTGCCTCCTCGCGTATCTACAAATCTATCAGCTTTCAGCCGTGAGAGGGTAGTCTTTAGGAAGAAGGCCTCCAGACCATGCGTCACGTTCGTCGTGGTTTTGGCCACCAGGGCCGACCTCGCCGTTCAACCAACCCATACAACACCAACAGAAGCGTCGGGGTTCGGTTCAATTCCGTTGAGAGACTGCGGAAATGTCCTCAAGTGGTGGCCGATACGAGGATTTTGTGGGCTTTTTTAATCGTTGCTCGTCAATGTTGCGTTGCTTCGCAGTAGTCACGGACTCGCCGGCATGTTGCAGCACACTGGTTGTGGCTGTGCTCCGAGTGGCGTTGGAATCTGAAGATTGGCTGCTCCATGCCTTTGGTGGATGAGAAGATTTGTCAAAAACAAGAACACAGAACCGAGCATTCCGTGGCTAAAAGCACTGAATTTGCCACGGAGCCCTCAACCCTTGAAATGTTCCGCAACACTATCTCCGTGGAAGTCACGGAGATGAAGATGTTTCCGTGCGGCTGTGAACTCAGTCACTGGGGTTGTGGCGTGGTTCAGTCGCTGTTGAGCCACTTGAACCAATGAGCTGTGGTTGCGTGAGCAGACCAATGAGACACCTCGGAAAGTACCAAGGCCAGATAGGTAGACAGCAGTAGAGCCTAAGTGCGAAACTCCGACTCCCAAGACTCACTCAGACTCACGAGCGCGAAGTCTTCGTCGTGAAAAGGAAAAATGTAGAGACACAAGAGAAGAAGCACTGTCAATACCTTTCTTTCTGATGGCACTCACGGCTGAGACTTCTGTCAGCGGGATCCAATGTTCATGGTAATAATTCTCGAAGAGTGTCACCTGGGCTGGGACTCTTGGCCTGATACGATGGTGTTTTGTTTAAAGATCGGACAAGCGCGAGAACACCTTTTATTTGGCTGGCTGACATTAATAAGCCAGGTCAACTGATCACAGAGAAAGAGGTTGTCGTTGGGCAAGGAAACAAGCACTTTGGTTGGGCCTTATCTGGCCCCCAATTTTTGAGTGACGTGCCTCAAAATGCACTTGATCCCCGACTCTGGACATACTGTAGCAGAGCGTTTTCGCACCGAATAGCCTGTCATCTATTATCCAGTGCATGCGCCAAAGCCAATCAGCAACGGCTGAAACTATTTACGACGCACCATCGTGCCGAAACTGGCATTACTAGAAAGTGCAGAACTGCATCGTGACGCTGACTTGGGGCAATAACGCCTATGTAGACGGCCAGGCAAGCAGATGGCTGTGGAGCGGGCAGGGCAGGATCTTATATTGCGATAGCTTTGCCTACTCAATGATGAAGTCTTGGGGACGCGCGTTGATCGAGAAGATGAAAAATGGAGGGGGGACGGAAACCCAACAAATGGTGGTTCGCCCGGAATGGCGAACCATTTACAGAGCCGCAGAAATTCAGGCAGCCTAGCGGGGGCTTGTAGTGTCTTACCACACAGGGTGTGCGGGGCAGATGGTTCGCGGTTCGCCATCAACGCACCCCCTTCCTCGCCTCGTCTTTTTCTGCCTTTCAAGCAGGCTCGCTAATTAACAACAAGAGTGATGAACAACGCCAGAGAGATTCCTACCTGGTTTTGCAAACCAGAAGGCCCCGAGGCGAACTGTCCCAGCTGAAGTATGAAAGGGAATGGGACCGTCTTAATATATTGCTGGTTTCTAGTCTCCAGAATCTTGTCGGCTCAAAATACACTCGGGATTTACGTTCTCCCGAAGCACTGATGCTCATTTCGTCCTCTTACGGATTTTGGGCGGATCACACACGGATACATCAAAAATGACGAGCAATTCGCATGGCATAAGTCTCGACCTTTCGAAGCGAATTACCAATTACAGGCGTGCCAACGACTCGAACCTACGAAAGTGTGCATATTGCAATGATTATACGTTTCCTGTAAACTCCACGAAAAGCGATGTGGAGCGTCATTTCCAGGACTGCGGCCATAAGAGGCACGACAGCAACCAAAACGATTTAGTTGAGAGGACATGGCTACAGTAATGCTCTTGGTCACCGAGCCGCTTGCTTCGATGCTGACGTTCACTTGCTTAGAATCAAAGACCGCCAGCGAATGCGGCCCTCGTCAAACCCACCGCAACCTCCGCCCGAACCAACTGCATCAAAACAAGAACCTATAGACAAGGACGACCCGAGTGTCCAGGATTCTGTGGCCGGTCATGACAGGCAAGGGGCCGTTAGTCCATCTTCAGAAAAGAATAAAAGGAAGGACGGCGATCAGAGGTCTTCACACCCAAAGCGCAGTCGGGCAAGACAGCCAAACCAAGCTTCTGGTGCCAGCCGAGCGGAAGATAGTGATTTCCAAAGGGACCCCGCGCACAAGGCCGGCAGGCTATGGACCCCTGAGGAAGGTTCCTCTACTCCCCGGCGGACCGATGCCGGGCGATCCAGGGAGAAAGATGGCGCAGACCTGCCTCGAGCAGCTTCCAATCGGTCGTTCGAGCATTCGCGTTCCTCTGACTTTGATAATACTGAGGTACTAATCAAGCAGCCAGAGACGCGTCCTATTAGCCAAGAGCAGCTTGTTGCTGAGGTGAAGGGCATTTATGCTGGGCTCGTCATGGTTGAATCGAAGTGTATCGAGGTCGACAACGCTCAGAGTTCAAATAACGAGACCAATCCCAAGCTGAATAATGAACAGTGGCAGGCATTGATCGCTTTACACCGAACATTGCTGCACGAACACCATGATTTCTTCCTTGCTTCTCAGCATCCCTCGGCGAGTCCGGCACTACGACGGCTCGCAAGCAAGTATGCCATGCCGGCGCGCATGTGGAGGCACGGGATTCATTCATTTTTGGAGCTTTTGCGGCACCGTCTGCCTGCCTCACTCGAACATATGCTCACGTTCATTTATTTGGCATATTCTATGATGGCTCTATTGTACGAGACTGTTCCAACTTTTGAGGATACTTGGATTGAATGCCTCGGCGACTTGGGCCGCTATCGGTCAGTAAACTCAAGACAAGACATTGTTACCAATCTTCTTGCTCCATACGTATTGACTCTTACTACAGTATGGCTATTGAAGATGATGATCTTAAGGATAGAGAGGTCTGGACTTCAGTCTCTCGCCATTGGTACTCAAAGGCTAGTGATAAAGCCCCTCAAACGGGTCGCCTTTATCATCACCTCGCAATTCTGGCTCGTCCCAATGCTCTGCAGCAGCTTTTCTATTACACCAAGTCTCTCTGCGTGCCAGTTCCTTTCCTGTCTGCTCGCGAGTCAATTATGACTCTGTTCGACCCGCATCTCAATGGCACACAGACGAGGCTGCAGGAAATTGACGCAGCCTTTGTCCGCGCTCACGCAATCCTCTTTTCGGGCAAGAACACAGATCAACTCCCCTCGTCTATCAACGAGTTCATCGACAGCTTGGATAACCACATCGCACGTCACACTAGTCGCTGGCGTGATAGCGCGTATTACATTTCTATCGCGCTAGGGTGTTCACTTCTCGAATATGGTAGCGAGAGCAATCCTATTATGAGAGCCATCAAATCAGGCCGTGCCGACGACGCAGACGTTCCAATGGATGAAGCTGAAACCATAGCCGCTCCAACACAGAAGTTTTTGGACGCCCTGGACTTTGCGGCTCGTACTCATAACGTTGTGTTGAGGCGCTTCGGCGACGAGAACATCCGTCCCTACCTGCACGTCACACTCTCACTCCTCCAACACTTGTCTCAGTTTCCTGCAGCGATGGGACTGATAGAAGAGAAGATGCCTTGGAAGCTCATTGCGTTGCTCCTCAACACTATCATGCCCACGGAGATGCCTACTGAAATTATCAAGACCATTGAGTCGGAAGACTTCCCCCGGCCAGATAAGGGTGATCCTCGTCCTCTGCCGGACGACTTCGCGCAGCGGGGCCTCCTTTGGGTTGATAAATACTATCCGAGCGATTGGTTTACGGCCACGAAAGTGGACGACGACGAAAAGTATTTCGAGGTTGCGTCAATGATGGAAGAGCGCTCACAGCGCTGTCTTTGGCTGGGCTGTCGATTAGCAACATCGGGCAAGTGGCTGACTTACGACGAAGAAACCAAACAATTTGGCGTGGCACCGCAATTCGATATAGAAATACCTGACCTCAGCAGCGACGTCACGTCTCCAGATGGCGATATGATCATTCCCGATGCCCCCATTGCGGGTCAATGACGGTGGTGGACTGGTGAGTTCTATTGGTGGGAGGCGTTGCGTCGGAGGCTTTTGTGTAGCATCAATAAGAGAGTTGTGCGGCGTTCGGCGTTTCATTTGTATTTGGTTTTTTCTGTTTTCCATTTCCGCGCTTCCCACGATGCAGAACCAGTCCCGCTTGCTCTAAATACGTTAGGTATCCAGACACTGGCTATGACTAGTGAACTGAGATGCCAAATAACTACCGCAATCTATCCGCGGTACCATGATTCGGCGCCCGCGAAGCCTTGTATCAGATCGAAATACGTCTGGCTAGACTGTAGCTCGCCGGCCCGTAGCAGGGAATATGGAGGGAAGAAAGGCAATAGATGGATCGTTCGTTCGTTGCTGCAAGTCTGTTCTGATTCATACTCTCGAGTATGTAAGTATCTCTATGTAGATAGTTTCAACCCTCGTTCTCCGGGTGTAACATTGACGTCCTCTGTCCGATGAGATTTCCGTGATCTTGATTCTTAGTCCCGGGGCGGGATGCAGTTCGGCCCGGCCCGGCAGATCAATACTGCATATGCCAACCAGCCGCTTTGGATTGATATTGGTTCTAGGACTTCTTGAAACTAACTAAAGATACTCATTGTGATACAATGGCGAGGTAGAAATGTTTCAGATTCCGTACTGTAAGTAGGTGTGTACGTACTCGGGATATTCCAGATATCCCGTCGGCACTCCGGGGATCGGCACCGGACCCGTGACTGGCCAATAAAAGCACCCGCTGTCTGGCAACTATACATTTTTGAAGTTGGGCGTAAAGGCCTTGCAGTAGTATAATTGCAACGATTCGCCAGCCTTGCAGAGTTCATCCGGATGAGACATTCTACACTCTTTCATAGGTATAATTGTCTACCCAGTGCCAAGTCCGCTTCCCTGATGGAAATCCTCAAGACTCGCCATTGGCGTGTTCACTTGACTTCGGTGGCAGCTTGACAACCGCTACCTTTGTGGAAACTGCAACAGAACTATAAGCCCATGCGCCGAGAATCGAAAAATGCCCAGTAAGTTGGAGGAGAACGTGATATCGCGAGGCAACCCGTTATTGAAGTTAGACGTCGGTGAGAATGTATCAGGATGCTAGGCGTGACCCGAACCCAGCCACCCGACTGACGAAAATATCGACGTAAGCCGCTGAGGAACGCGGCATCTACTTCCCTCTTCCTTTCTAAGCCCATAAGGCAACTGAGCTTCTACGCCCGGATATTTCGGGTTGGAAGTGTGATAGCGGGAACTTGGTCGTCATTTGGCGGGCGGAGTAAAAGGCAAATCAATACGAGGGGCGGGGTGGTATGCACCTTTGCGAAACCAATTCGGCCAAGTGTGCAGCACACTCGGCGATTACCTCCATGGAGAAACTAAAAGGGTACACATGCAGGATCAAAGTCTCGAGATCAAACATGTCAAAGCAGCCTCTCTACGTCCGTCGGAGGGACGGTTGTTCCTGAATATCTCGGAATTGTGCCTAGTCCACCGGCCCCCAATCCGGGGCTGAATTCGGGCGGTAGACGTCTGGGAACCCGCATATCCCTCGGGACTCGTCCGGGTCGCTGGAAAGTAGTGGTAGTACTCAATTGATTTGATCTCATTTCTCGGGTCCCTATTCCGTACTGACGCTAATTGTGCGCATGGACGTGCGTCTAATACCGCATCCTTGTCCGAGAACCGGAGTTTGGCGTTGGACCACGGACGTTGCCTTGCATTTGGTGCCTAGCAGGCGGGGGGTTGCCTTATTCCATGGTTCAAGTAGTTACGGATGTCAAAGACTCCGCTAAAGGAAGTCAATAATTTCCAAGTTTTGCATTGCTGTCACGGCAGAGAAGCCCGTCCTCCGTTACAAATAGGCAATGCTTCGGCAAAATCCAAGTTTAGAATTGATTGCTAATATTCTCAATGCGATGGTGAGAAAAAAGTGCTTCCTTCGGACTAACTAGCATTTGGTGCTGACGGTGCTTTTCGGGCGTAAAGTCCGATGCCGTACGGTCATAGGATTGTCAGCGTAAGAGGATCTCCCTCTTTATGGTCAGAGTCGGAGTAATTCAAGACGCCTTTCAGCAAAGTGCAGTCTATCGGCATCAATGACGGATTCTGTTAATACCAAAACCCATGTTTCAATTTCACGCTTGAGTGGTCGTTGCTGTCTTGAGGGGTCAATGTTCAGGTCGGAGCTAACGCCCCTGCCTATCAAAAGTCCCGAAACTTTGATAGCTCGGATTCAAGTTTTGATTTTGTTGCCTTATCCCTTGCAAGCCCGTCCGTGGAAGCGCATCGGACGGTTCCACGCCCGGAACATGCATCATCACATCCAACCCCTGCGGTCCCATGTGAACATCTCGTGCCTTCCACGAGGCACCACTCCATGATTTATCACCCTTCAGTACCTAGCCTACAAAAGGGAGCTCTTGAAACCCTCGTCTAAGTTGACGCTCGGCACCAAAATGAAACCTTTGCAAACGTGATGGCTTCGACTCCGAGACATTAGGCACAGTCTACCATTTGTAAAGTCGTCATGGGGCACACTGTTCCATGATATCTAAGAGGAATTCTTTTGCGTTATTTCTATGGGCTGAATGGCTGGCGTATTTCTCCTGCAGTAAGTAATTTCCAAATGCGGACGGACATAACGCCCGCAAGCAACATGGTGTGGTTTCATCGACCCATGCATGGTGATGCGCGCACGCGCGCACGCGGCACCCTTCTGGCCACCCTCCATTTCTATGGCATGAGCCTCGTCACAATTACTATGAGTTACACCGAAGCTGCCGTTGCCCCGGTTTCTTAATCAACCAGACAATGTCAATATTAGGACTGGAAATGCAAAGATGAGCTCCATTGAGAGTCAGGAAAAGCTCGTTCTCGTTGGATCAAAATTGCATGTACGAAAGCTCTTATCTCATGATCTGCGGAAAACTTGAATTTGAAGCTCGCAATCAAGAGTGAGGGGTTTAGTTCCATGTTTGCACAGCCCGATCTTCGATCTAGAACAGAGCCTTTGATGCAGTCACGCTGTGAATCTAGTGGTTCGCCGTACCTTTAGGCAACAACATTAACTCCAGCCGGCTCGTTTATTTGGCCAATGATAAAGTAAGCTTTCAATAACCTTGGTGACTTTTCAATCTGCCTGCCACCTAGAGACCATTTGTGGAGATATCTTTGTGATCTGCGATTCAATCGGTTCGATACTTTGTTTTTCTAGGTATGTCTGTAGCAAGATCTGGCTGTCTTTCGTGGTGTTGTCATTGTCGGGTCATTGAAGTTCATGATTGATGGTCGATGATGACTATCCAAGGCTCTAGAAGAATGCGGGGAAGTCTGGAAAAACCAGGTAGCCCATGCAGCAGCGGCAGAGCGGTTGCGCTAGCCGCGGCTTTGGGTAGGCGATGTGGCCGCATACCGGTAAGCCAGATTGGGCATCCGAGCCTATCACCTTTATGAGGAAGACAAATCTTAACGCCCGCATTCCCGGCCTCCCGCGATAGGGTGCCAAGCTGCATCTCGGTGTGGCGTGCTTCCCACATCCATGTAGGTCAGGAATTGGATAACGGTTGATGATCTGACTCGATTGGTACCTCAGTGATGGACAGCCTTTGAGTTGATATCAACTGGAAACGAGTTGGGGCCCTACACCAGTGAAGCGAGCAGGTCAGGTTACGAGGCACCAGATCCAGTATGCTGTCTCACTGTTCCAGAGGATATTTTGGGTAAGAGCGCGCATTTACGGCGTGTGAGAACGGAATGGGAGATATCAAGGACCAGAGTCACCAGACTAACCACAGTATCTCGATTCGAGAGCCATTATGTAAATGCTAGGGAGATTCCGACTTGAAGCAGAAGCAGCAGCCATCGCAATGAAAGGATGTGGATGCACTTAACATGCAAGCCACTTTTGCTTCTAAGGTGGTTGTAAGGCTAGACATGGATCTGCATATGCAGACATGAGGGAAAGAAGGGTTAAAACTCCAGACGTGTTCACTGATGAATCGAAAGGCGATTTCACGAATCATTAGCGCCGCGTATCTAGCGTGTGGGTGCCTCGAATTGATGCACTTTCCTCAGCCTTCTCTGCTTCTCGAGTCAGATCATTTCCCCGTCAAATAGCTGACGCTGTCGTGAGTTGATTGTGAATTATACGACAGTGAGTGGGCAGGCAAAAGTAAGGCAACTGTCACAATATGTATGTAGAAGCTACGACCACGAAATATTAACTCATCTACCCGAGGAATACTTACCAAATGTTGCTTTACACTTTGTCAATCTGCAGTCTGTGGCCGATGGGACTACTACTGTGTCACCGAAATTGGAACTTGAAATATGTTAAGAGACAACAGATGAAGTATCAGATTATTGCTTTCATGTACAGAACTTTAAAAACGAATAAGAAAAATCGCAAAGAAGGTTGCGTGTGCACATATGTGCTCTCCCAGACCGAGACCGGCTGAAAAATGGTCGTTTGGCCTACATTGATTGTGATCGAAAGCCATCCCCCTAAGATCGCAAGGATGTGAGACTTTCCAGATCTGGTAGTCGGATGCGCATTGCACATAATCTCTGAGATGCTTGTCCGGGAAGGGCAGCATTCCCCAAAAAAGGTATAATAGGCAGGCAACCTCATGCCGGTGATCAAATGACCGTCATGAATTAAAAGCCATCGGATAGAGGGCGGTGTGCTGCATCTTTGTCACACGTCAAGTTTCGGTCTGGAACTTCCAATCATGTTGAAGACTAAATTGTAATTTTGCTGCAGCCTTGTGACTGGGTGTCAAGGGTTCAAGCAGGCTGCGGATCTAGGGAGATGGTTGCATCCTGACTTTTTGTCCGGCAGCCTTGCTACCCACGTATTCTTCGGAAGAGGCAGAAAGCATTTTCTCCAGTGCGAAAAAGGCTAGCATGATATCGGAAGTGCGTTTGGTACTAGGCTCAGGTTTCTAGATTGTAATGAAGCTCTTTTGACTGGTTGGTCGATTCTCTAGGTGCAGAATGTAAGCAATCGGCAATTTTCACAGAGTCTCTGTTGTGAAGTTGCGATACTAACAAGAGGACAAATATGTGTTGATCACTTTATTTTGACATAATTCCCAATTCTTTTCGGGGATATTACTTCTTTGAGATCAAATGGTACGATACAAGTGTGGTCAGAGAATGCAACATGATGGTCGTTGAACTTCAAGTCAAAGGCATTTCAAGCATGTTTCTTCATTGGATGAGAGCTCCATCGATTCTTAGAACGAGTTAATAGGCCCAATCACATATTCTTGAAATCCATGTGACAGGTTGCGCACGATAGGATCCGAAGGAAAATCAAGCATCAATTTTTGAATTTCAAGACGATAATCCAAGTCACGAGTGAGAATAAGTGTCTTAGAAACATATCGCATCTGAAATTGAAAAGGAACACAGCGTATATATGTCTAAACCGGGCAAACAGCTTAAGAATTCCGAACTCGTTGATTCTAGTTCATAATGTGATAGAAATTGGAACAAGTCATCACGCATACTTTAGGTATATATCTGGACAGAAGAGGAGATTGGCACTGACTGAGACGTCAAACGGGCGTATTGTCCATGGTATGACGAGCTTCAGGTGCTCAAGTCTATTGTATTTTATCACTGAGCGATTCCCAAAAGACTACTTCAGGAGCAAAAGGTTGCTTAACCCTTGCAAGATCATAATAGGCCCAGGATTATGACAGAGCTGAAGGACACTGCTCATAACGTACACCAGAGGCCTATAAGATTTGTGTCTTTTTGGTTTGCCATCGAACTTTTTAACACTCGGCCAACCTGTCAGATTAGAAGTCTAATTCGACCGCGGCATATGGCCAACTGCGCAGGGGCCAATTAGGGGCCCTATTTATAATTATCGTAGCTAGCCTAACCTATAGTTAGAACCTCCTTTTTATATATATATAAAAATTTATATAGTTTAATTAATCTCTTTATTAACCTATAGTTCGAACTAACTACTTTATAATAAGGATATTAATACTAATTAATAATTAAATTTTATTATTATAAATTAGTAAAATATTTTATTATATAAAAAAAACGACTTTTTAATACCGTATAGAATAAGAAATTCGTATTAATTAATTTTATAAAAATAGATAAAAAAAGAGGTAATTCTTAAATACTATATAAAATTAAATAATTATAGCCCTTTATTACTTATAAGAAATCGACGTTTATTACGTTAAACTACGTTAATTAACGGAACTACTTAAGTAACTAGCTTTTTATTATTATTTTAAATAGCTTTTTTACTAAATAACTTTCTTATAGCTAGCCCGTAATTAGAAATTAACTAGCTAAATTAATAAAAAAAAATACTTACGTAGTAACTACTTACTTAATTAATTAGTATAACGGACGAGCTTAATAATATAATATAAAAGAGTACTACGTAATTAAAAAAAAGGATTTTTAAATATAAATATTTTTAATAAGCGTAATAAAAACCTATATAAAAATTATTAAGCTAAGAGATTTATAGTATATAAAAAGGCCTAATATTACGAGGATTTTATAAATACGATTTTAAAACTTATGATTTAAATAATCTCCTCGTAACCCCCTTAACTACCCCCCGAGTATTATTTAAGAATATAATATAGAGGATAGTTTAATAAGGGAGGAAGAAATTTAGAAGTCCTAATAATATTAAGTTAAGAATATTATAGATCTTAGAAATTAACTTAAAAAAAAGGCAGCTACTTTAAAATAGTCTTATAACCTCTTATTAAAATTATAATTAGCTTAAAAAAAGGCTAAGAAGATACGGCTCTAAAAAAAAAAAAAAAAATCCTTTAAAAAGTTATTAAAAAGCTCTTTTTTATACTAAGCTCTTAATATAAAATTATTAGTTTTAAGAAATTAACTAAATAATAAAAAGGATTATTAGTAAATAATAATTACTTAATAGTAATTAAGTTACGAAAAAGACTATTTAAAAAATATAAAATAGGGTATTAAGAAGCTATAAAAAAAAAGATTTCTAAAGTAATTAACCTTATTTAGTACGAGTAACGAAGTAATAAGTATTTTTAATAAGTCTTTTAAATCCTTAATTTTATAAAAAGGAGGGCTTAACTTTACTAACCGTACTTAATAACTTATTTAGCTCTTAATAACCTATCCAGCTCTTTTACGAACTACTTAGCGTCTATTTCTAACTATTCTTTTAGAATACTACCCTAAAAAAAATAAGTTAAAAAAAGAAGTAATTTAAAAATTACGGAAAATACGAGGCTTAAGAAGTTAAAAATATAAAGAATAATAAAAATTAATAATTAATAAAAATCCTAAAACTAATTATTATATTTTCCTATAGTAATATAAACGTTTACTACTATTATTAAAAAAAGAGCTATTAAAGCCTACTTTTTTATACTAAATAAAAAGGAAGATCTTAATAAATATAATAATTAGTAATTTAAAAAGGTAATAATAATCGTTAAAAATAATAAAAACGAAAATAATAATAAAATAGTAAAAAGAAGCGGGAATCGCCTAGACCCTAATAAATTCGTTAGGTAATAAAAGTACGAATTTATTATAACTAGTATATAAATTAAATATATCCTTATTAAAATTAAATATACTAATAATTATTAATACGAGTATAAGCTAGAGCACGACCCTTAATAAATTAGAGTAAAAAAAAAAAAAAAAAACCTAATCCTAAATAGAATCCTAATCCCTTATAAATAAGTAAATATTAACCTAAACTATTAGGGAACGTAAATATATAGGATCGTAAATTAGCTTAATAATAAATAAATTAATATAGTATTAATCTATTTAACTAAGGTTTATAAAAAAAAGGGGCTATAAAAGTAACCCCTATTTTATAAAATTGCAAACGACCTTAGTTATTAACTAAGTAAATAGTTCGTAAGCGTAAACCTAAGAATTATAAAAGTAGTTAATAAATTCCTCTATAAATAAGGGGTATTACTAACGCAATTATAATTATAAAAACTATATAAAATCCTAATAATAATAATTATAAAAAAGGAATTCGTATTATAAAACTAAGTATAAGTTAATAGAGCGTATAATCGCTTTAATAAATTTAAAAAAAAGGTAAATAACCTAAATTTCCTTTTTATAATTACTAATAATAATTTATTATTATAAAAAGATATATAAAAATAAAATATAATACTAAATATATAATAATTAATAATTTTACTTATTTTGATCTATAGCTCGTCGCTGCTATTAATATAAAATTTAGTACTAATTAGTTAATAAAAAAAGAGGTAAATAACCTAAAGTTATTAATAATACGTAATAATATAAGAATCGTATATAAATACTAAAAATATAATAATAAATATAAAATAATTTATAAATTTTAAAAAAATCTTTTTAAAAAAGAAATTATACTCTAAGGGAAAGTACGAAGTCTTATAAAAAACCCTAATAATATTTTATAATTATTATAAAAAAGTTAGGATTAGGGAATACTAATATTATTTAGTAATTAATATCGTACTTATAAATAAAGCCTTTAATTATTATTATAAAACGGTACGTAATTTTAATTAAAATAACTTTTTTAGTATTATTAACGCAATTTAAAGCTACTTCGAGACTTATAATAAAAATTTAAAACTCCTATCTAAGCTATAAGTAATTTTTTTTATATTTATAACTAAGATAATAAAAAGTAAATCGTAAATAAAAATCCTTAAAAAGCTTATCGATCGAATTAATAAACTAATAAAAACTTAGCTAAATAAGAGGACTAACGAATAAAAAATTAAATATCTTTATATTATAATTTAGCGCGTATTAAAAGTAAAAATAACCTTATACTAAGTATTTAAAAACTACGAGATACTTTATTTAAAACTAAGATCTAGTTTTAATATTAAAATAAAAATACTATACTAAACCTATCTCTAAGTATATAACGGCCCTTATTAATAATATTAAGTTAACTAAATATATAATAAAAAAAAAGAAAGAAATTAAGTATAATAATTATTAATAAAGAGGCCTAGATTCGTTAAATAAGTAAAAATTTAACTCGTAAGTAGAGTAATAAAAAAAGTAATATTTTATTTATAAAAAGGATAGATATTAATTAAGTAATTATTCCGAAGAGGAGCGTACTAAATTATATAAATAATATAAAAAGTCGAGGGTAGTAGATAGTAAAACTAGCCCTTATTAATTTAGCTAATTCCTTATTATATATAAAGGTAAATCTAGGGGTACGGAACTTAGTAATAGTAGTTATAGTAGCGGCTTAAAATATCTACCCCCTATAAGAAATTTAAAAAATAAAAAAAATCTTGCCCCCTATATTAATAAATTAAATTATAACAAAATTAATAATATTAATTACTCCTTTTTCGTTCTATTAGCCTCTAGAGAATATATAAAGCTAAATAAATAAAAAATAGTAAAAGCCCTTAATAAGTAGGCTTTTATTTATAGATAATAAGGAAAGGTCCTTTAAATAACGGATTTAGAGGTAAATAAAAGGATAAATTTAATAATATAGAATTCTATTTTCTTAATGCTTAAAAAGAAAATACTACCTTTATTAATATTAAAAAAAAAAAATAGTACTAAGAGATTCTAGGGGTAGTTAGAGAGGCCTTTTTTATACTACTTAAATTACTTAAATACTAAGCTTATATAAGCATTCTATATAAGTAAAAAGTATAACCTAGATAATTTCTATAAAATTATCCTAAATACTAGGGTATTATAATAATTAATAAGAAAAAAGGGGTAATTCTAAGTACTATAAAAAATCGTATTAATAATACTTAATATGTTAATAGCAAGTATTATAAAAATTAACTTCGGCCTAGGTACAGAAATCGTTACCCTAAGTATAATAAAAATAGAGACGTACTTCGGAATAATAACTTTTTATATTTTACCTATTAATACCCTATTTCTCCTATACTTAAAAAATATAAATTAACTAGGTATTATATTTAATAATACGAAAAATAGAATCTCTAATAATAAGTATTTTGAAATAGTCGAACGATAATAGGGGTATACGTTTATAAAACTTACTAATAACACGAAGTTAATTAATTACTTAATAAAAAATAAGCTTAGATAACTATACTAGAGATTCGGGTACTCGTTAATTATAAAGCTATATAGCCTCTTAAAGTAATTAAATAATAATAATATTAAAATAAGGGTATTAGAATAGTTAACAAAAGTATATTATTAATACTAAATAAATACGTAGAGCCTATGTAAATTTAAATTTAAATTACGTAATAAGCTTAACTTTAATTAAGAAATTATTATTAATATTTTCTATTTAAATAGTTAACCGGTCCTATATATAATTAACGAGGCTATATTATTTTAAATAAGGCAATTCCTCTAGGATTTATAAATAAAAATAGTATAAATAGCCCTATAAAAAAGCTAAATTAATATATACTAAGGACCGCTAGATAGTATTAGAACTAATACTAGTACGAGTTTTAAATTAATAAAATTTAGAGAAAATATAATAGCTTATAATATATAACTAAGAGTTATACTTATAAAAGCATATTATAATATTAAAAAAGTAAAAAGGGTATACTAATAACTAAAAAGAGCGTTTAGGATTATTAAAAAAGAAAATCCCGATTTTATTAATAATAAATACTTCTAAATAGTACTTAAATACTATAATAACACTATAAGACTTAACGGTTTTATACTAACGCTATTAGTATTTAGAGTATACCTAAAGACGACTTTAGCTTTACTACTATTACTAAACGTAAACTAACGAGCCTAAATAATTAAAAAAATAATATAAGCGCTATATAAAGTAAGCGTAAAAAAATAAGTTAACGAGGTAATTATTATATATAATAAGCTTAATATAAGAGCTAATTTAAATATACCTCTAAATTTAGATATATAAGTTTAGTATAAAATTACTTAGTAATAAGCTAGGCTATATAAATTAATTTTTATTAATAAGCGCTCTTACGTAATTATAAAAAATCGTAACTAGCTACTCGAAATATTAATTACTATAATTAAACTATATTATATAAATCCTATCGAAGTAATTTTTAGCTTATAAAAAAAAAAGAGCTAAGAGAAACTATATAACCCGCAATAAAAGTATAAAAAATTATCCTTAATAAAATCGTCGTAGTAATATTAATAAATAATAAAGAAAAAGAAATTATTAAAAAGGTACTAATATTACTAACGAGACGTTATAAAAGACCATAACAGCAAGCCCTAACGTAGTAATTTATTACTAATAACGAGGTAATTAATACTTTTTATATAGTAAAAAAAAAAGCTAATTTTAAACTAGTAATTAAACTACGTAAAGAAAGTATTATTATAACTACTAAAAAGCTATATAAAAAATTAGATCTTATTAAAGTAAATACTTTATACAATCGGGGGGTCTATTAATTTATCCTCTATAACCCTAAAAAATATAAAAGTCTTCGTATATTTAAATCGTAAATAATACGTAAAATTAAAGGAAAAAGAATACCCTAATTATATAAAAAATCTAAATATATAATTTAGGGGTATAGCGATATTAAAAAAGTAACGCTACTTACCTAATTACTTATAATATAGTATTATAACTAACGATTAATAATAGTATTAATAATATCGCTACGAAAGAAGGGATATAAAATTTAGAGCCGTAATATTATTTAGGCCTATATTTAATTAGCTATAGGGCTTATAAAAAAAATCCTAGCCTACTTACTAAAGGAAATAGCTAATAAGTACTTAAAAAGTACGATTATTAAAGTACTTAAACTACTATATAAGCTCGTAAAATCGGGTACTTATTAATAAGCTATATACTACGATTTTTATATTAATTAATTATTAATAATTATATTTATATACGACCCGTACTTATTAATTTCTAAGTATAAAAGCGAATAATTTAAAATTGTTAGAATATAAACTAATAATACTTTAGGCCTATTTAATATTAACTTTATAAAAAAAAAGGATAAAGAGCTTTAAAAAGCGAGCTTCGTAATAAAACTAAAAGAGGTCTTTATAATAAATAACTTATTAGTATTTAATAATAAGATTCTTATAATTAAAAAGGAAACTATTATTTTTTAATAAAAGGGGTAAAATAAAAAAATTACTTTTATTAACCTAAGTATAATTAATATTAAAAAGCGATATAAAACTAAGCTCGCGCGAGGGGTATATATTATAAATATATACTAGCCTAAAGTAACTTTTAACTATACTAAAATAGTATAAGCTATAAAACTAAATAAACGAGATATCGAAGTACTTAATAAGTAGTTTAAATAATAGTAAATAAATCTCGATCGAGGCCTCGTTTACTACCTAATTAACCTTATTATTAGTAAGTTCTACGTCTTTATTAATAGGTTATTTATAAATAATAATAACTTTATTTTATAATTAAAGTATATTATTATCCTAGTTAATAAGAGTATAAGTAAGAGTAAATTTACTATATATAGTAATATAATTTACTACTTATTAACTAAAAATAAATAAGTAATAAGAAATATCCTAGTATTAAAAGTTTATAGTATAGTTAACGATATTAACTTCGCTTATATAATTTTAATAATACTAAAGAGGATTACTAATTAACTTAACTTTTTATTAATCTTAATAGTTATTTATATTAATTCTTATTTATTATATAAATACCTTGTTAAATTAAGAATAATAAAAAAAAAGAGGCTTATAATTAATATTATAGCCTTTAAGTAATTATATAAAAGGCGTAAGATTTTTAAAATACGTTAAATTAATAGGGATAATAACCTTGCTAACGCTTTTATAAAAGTAGTACTTAATAAGGGGTTAAAATAATTTATAAGTAATAGAAAAGTTAATATATAAATAAAAGGATAGGTTATATTAAAGGAGTAGAGAAAAGGGAGAAAAGGAGACGACTTAGTAAACGGGCCTGAAGTTAAATTATATTTCTAATTATAAAAAATAAATTAATAAAAGAAAAAGAAAGTTAGTATTAAATTAAAAGTCTAATTTAACTGCGGTATATAGCTAACTATATAGGGGCTAATTAGGGGCCCTATTTATAATTATTATAACTAGCCTAACTTATAGTTAGAACTTTTTTTTTATACGTATATAAAAATTTATATAGTTTAATTAATCTCTTTATTAACCTACGGTTCAAACTAACTACCTTGTAATAGGGATACTAATATAACTAAATACATCTGCTGCTGTAATTATTAAGAGGAAGTCATTTACTCGAACTCATGAGAACGCCTAATTCTTAAGTCATTACACTTAACAATTCTCGACGGACATTGAGTGGCTAAGAAGTATTATATTGTACAATACTGAACTGAAGTATGTCATTGGTTTGATTTGTTCTGATTCATAATCTTGAGGTACTCGAAAACATCATCGGGACTTCAGAACACTCGTTGACATCAGGCCATTGGCAACTTTTGGTCCCATCATTGGGTATCAAGAGCCATTGAAAGTACCTTTTCCAACTCATTCACAGCTACGTGTTCAGGCAACACTTTGTCATCTCCAGACATTTACATGTTCAAGACGGCATTGAAAGGAAGAGTCTTTCTCTGAAAACGCCTGCTTTAACAATATTCAAGAAAGACGCAATAGAGCCTAAGGTACCGCAGGTCACACGGTTGAGAATGATTAGTCGGCATCTATGACCTTAAGCTAGACGGGAGGTGCTCCCGCGCTTGGTCAAGCAGACGGGCAAAGATCAGTCAGAAAACCCTTTTCGCTGCCACGAGACAAATAGAAAACCCAGGTGCTTGCCTCCAGTTTCCCCTCCTTTGCTTCATCACTTCTTTCCTCCACAATATCGTTACAAGTTACAGTTGTTTCTTCTTCCCCCCAGAATTTCCCCCCTCCCACGAAAAGCCATCGCAATAATTATTGCAGACTCAGAGCAAACCAACAAGCACAGATCCATCGAAGAAGATGATGAACGAGAGCGAGGAAGATGAGAACATCGCTCTCGCAGCGGAAGGACGAGCGGAGATCGTCGAAGGAAAGTTCAGGGAACTGGGGGTCCCTCGCAAATTCGACTACGAACGCGTCAAGGCCGCGAGAGCATACCAAATGGCGAGATCACTGATCCATGAGGGTCGCGACTCCGTTTCGACTGCCTGGTTCGCCTGGTATGTCGATTTCAATGTATGGAACTTCATCCATGAGAAGTGTGAGTACTACCGCAGACATCAGGTCCGAAACCCTCTGCTGACGTTCTTGAACTGCCTTCTAGTCGCCAAAAACGGCGACCACGAGACCTTCCCGTCGATCGACTTCGAACCAGCCGTGAAGCCCAACACCCCAGAAGACGCCTCCGCCTGGTTCAACGGCTTGAAGGACGCCATCAAGCAAAAGTACGACCTTCCCGCCCTGGAGCGGAAGAAGCAGGGTCTCGCCTTGATGAGACCGGAGAACTACCTTGTGCGCGACCACGACAAAGTCGCCGCGCGTTTGCGCGAAGACACGTGGAACAACGTCTTCCCCGGAAGAGTGCCACCCCACGGCATCGCCTTTGAAGTCATCGTTCCCTCTGCCGTCAAGATGTTCTCGGATCTGAAGTGGGACGTAATCCAGGGAACACATCATATCCCGGATACGGTCGGCATTTCCACGGTTGGGCGAGTACACCGCCGCGGCCACTTTGTTATGGCGATGGTTCTCGGTTATAACCCTGGCGTCGTTGACGACCCGGAGAGCAGATTGATTCTGGCCAAGACGTACGACCTCATCTTGAAATGGGCCGTGACGGTCGTCATCACCGGCAGAAGCATGAAGCTCACTAGAGTTTTCAAAAACTTTGACCTGCCGCAGCCTGGACTTGATGCTGTTGGAGAGGATACAATCATGGGAGGCATGGGAGACGAGATGGAGCTCACGCGGGAGCAGCTCGCCCTCTGCGCTGAAGAGTTTGATGTGGTGCCGTTGACTTCCATCCCGGACTACGCTGTTTTCCGGGTAAGCGAATGGCTGCACCGGGAGGTTTGCCGCACATCGGCAGAGGATCGCTGCCGATTGCTCCGGGATTGGTGCCAGCTTGAGGATGGCAAGTTCCACCAGAACCTCGAGGGAATGACTCGAGAGGACCTCCAGAAGGCTTGTCATGAAGCGTGGATGGAGAAGACAAATAAGTGGAAGGAAACGCTTGACGTCACGGTGTGGTCGTGGACTGAGGAGGTTTACTGGGCGAAGAAGATTGCGGAGCCGTTTGACTCTTGAGCGAGATGATACCCAGATGACGGAGAGGGATCATGGTCTGACACTCTGTTGAGTTCTGAGCAAGGGCAGAAAGGGGCGACGCATAAGTCAAACTCTGGAATCATGAAGGTCGTTTTGTATTGAGCATTGTATCAATCATGTCTATTATTCACCAAACCACGCTCTCCTTCCTTTTTTTTCACTCCAAAAAAAGCCGCCGCACCTCAGATGACATTCTTCAACGACTGGCTAGCACGGAACCGCCTCAAGTTATACGCAATCAACGCCTCCGCGCCCTGCGGCCTTCCACCAGCAGCATGCGGCGAGACAACAACATTCGGCGCCTTCCACAACCGGCTCGACTCGGGCAAGGGCTCCGTAACGAACACATCGAGCGCCGCGCCGCCGACCTCGCCGGCCTCGAGCGCGTCCACGAGCGCCTCCTCGTCAATGGACGTGCCGCGGCCGACGTTGACGATCCACGCGTGCTTGGGCAGCTGCTTGAGGCGCGCGGCGTTGAGCGCGTTCTTGGTGGACTCGGAGCCGGGGAGGATCATGACGAGGGCGTCCGTCTCGGGGAGGAGCTCGGCGAGCTTGTCCTCGCCGTAGACCTCGACGCCGTCGCGGATGCCGGCGTTGCGCGCGACGCCCTTCACCTGGGCGCCGAGGCCGCGGAGGTGCGGGGTGAGGGATTTGGCAATGTTGCCGAAGCCCCAGATGAGCACGCGAGCATCGCGGAGGGTAGTGAAGGCGTTGGCGGGGCGGTCGGGCTGCGGGCCGCCGAGGTGGCCTGGCCACTTTGACTGGAGCTGGTAGTCGCGCATCTCGTAGAAGCGGCGGGCAGCGTTGAGGAGGAGGCCGAGGGCGTGCTCTGCGACGGTGTGGTCGTGGAGGCCTGAGCCGGTGGTGACTGTTACCTTGGAGGTGTCGAAGCCGGCGGAGAGGACGTCGTTGGGGCCGGCGGCGAGGGACTGGATCCACTTGATGTTCTTGAGGCGGGCGGCGGCGTCCTTGAGGTTGTCGGCTGAGTTTGTCCAGGTGACGAGGATCTCGGCGTCTGTGTGCTCCTCGGGGATGGTGGTCTTCACGTCGTAGGGGACGAGGTCGACGGAGAAGCCCTGGAGGCTGTCGACGTCGAGCTTGAGGGAGGTGGGGTAGAGGAGCTTCATGGCTGTGACGTGTGTGGTGTTGAGGGTTTATGAGATCTAGAGGTTGGTGTGTTAGTGATTTTGGTCCCCAATTGGAAGCTTGGATAGCACAGGAGGCTCTTACATTATGAGTGGTATGAGAGGAGAATCTGAACACTGAAGAGATCGTGAAGAAACACCAGAAAAAACGAGAGCATCTGGAAGAAAATGAGCGAGGGGTCACGTCTGGTTTTACCTAACCTCGGGGCAAGGCATACCGATGACGGAGAGACCGCGATCCAATAAAACACAACGCGCGCGACAGCTTCCGTGTAAGCGGGGGTAAATGGATATTCCATGGACTGTGGACGGGGTGGATGGGTGGGATGGTGGGGGAACAGCGCCAAATCCGCACCAAGTTCCCACTCGCCCACTCGACGACGTCAAAAACGAAGCCATCCGGGCGTGTCGTTGGCGTCGTCAAGGTGGGGGAGGGGGCGGGGGAGGGGAAAGAACCCCGAAGTTGGCTTGCTGACATGATCCCAGCAGCCATTTGCGTGATGGCAAGCACCGCAAGCTCACAATGATAGCCCCTCTATTAGAGAGCAAAGACTCCCCAGAGGCCCCCAAATTTACCCAGATGGTCCAAGATCCAAACTAAAGTAGCGCATTGCATGTACACAGTACTGACTCGTCTCATAAACCCGCAACTTTCTGCGTAGCAACACGTGTAGACGTGGAGTTGAGTTCGGAGAAATTTGCTACTATTGGACGAAAGCGTGACCATTTTTTGTCACTTTGGACCAACGCGCCCGGGTTTCAGCGGCTATTGAGCGGCATAAACACCGATAGTTGCGGCAACTCACCGGATACTTTACCGTTCCATATCCGCCTGACGAAACGCCTCTTGGGGGGTAACCAGGGAAGCTGGCTGTTTTTTTTTTTCGGTCTTTTTTCTTCTTCTTTTTGGGATGACATTGTTTGGTCGTGTGATTTGTGAGTGCTCTGAATCTAATTCTGGCTATCGAAAAGTCAACTCTAGATTCCCTTACGGCTTTTGATCGAATTTCTGATTGCCGCCACTCTTTTGTGACGTCTCGACGTCTCCAACGAGTTTCGGAGAACTTTCTGCAATACCCCAAACTTGGACACAGGGTTTGTCAATGGCTTTCGGTTCGGCCTCGAAAGCTTGAACACGTTTCCTGGTTTAAATAGCTTGGGTTGATTGCCGAAATCCAACATGCGCAATGATGCACTACATTCAGTCAGGTCTAATGTCGCCCTAGCTTCCTTAGCTCCGCGGAATCAGGTGGGGTATTGTCTCCATCCATCGCCTTCTCCATATGAACAGGAAACTCAATCGCGGGCGAGCAATTGCCTATAATTGAACACTTTCAAGTCGGCCTTCTAAATCTCGGTTTGAAACCGAGTGCGAGAGTCTCCGAGACTCTGAGGTTCACTTTAAGTTGGTGCTCGTAGCCACTCATACAAGGGAACGGCGTGAAACTCCAGACCTAGGTCTCACCGTGGACTCGGTTGTCACAGCGATTCCTCTCCTAATGAACCTACCTCGTGTCGTTGAGGTTATCAGCAAAGTCAAGATGACCGGATTTTCTACAACTCGCCGAAACCCCTAGAGTAGCTCAGGTAATCTTGTGATCACAGACGTCTATCACTAGCACAACGGGCAATCATACTCTTGGCCTAGCAAAAGTCTTCCCAATCCTCACACAAATGTCTATTTCTATGAGTCTGTAATTGGGCAAATTAGCATGATAGATGTGAGAATGTTGCAAGGTCAAGAAGGTGGAGCATCCGTTCAGACTGGTTGTTCAAACCGAGACTTTTTGCCCGTAGGCTCTATAGATCTTCTGGTTACTATTATCTTTCCCCTCGGTGGCGTAGCTTGCATCCTTTTGGCAAGGGTCATCCTTTCCAGCCAAGATGAAAGTGAAGAGTAAATCCAACCACTTTCCGTCAAGCTTTTACGCCTACACGTAATTATACCAACCCTAGCTCCAAAGATTGTTTGAATGGCTGTCATCGCGGCAGCCTTTCCCAGCCAGTCTTTAAAGAACTCCTTGGCGTAAACCTTGGAAAAGGATGAGCCTCTGTGTTGAAGACGACCTCTGTTACTGGCATGTAGTCCGTCGGCGAGAATAGCAAGTATAAATACTTCAGAGTCTCAGCCTGCAGTTGGCAACGTCAGCTCGAAGTCTGCTCTGTATGTAACTTTGTTTTTCGACCACTTAATATATAACTTACCAGCCAGAAACTCTCCATATTATCCCTCGTTGACGCGGGCACCGTCCGTACATCATCCATACTAGTATACCCCTCTCCGTCCGGCACCAAAGTATGCTTCTGGAACGATTGGAAAATCTTCCAGCCCCATTCTCGGTACATGGCATTGCCAGTGATGCGGTACATCATGAACAGACTCTCTACCGTCTCGGGTCTTTGCAGGTTGTGAGCGTCGAGGGGCTTGATGATGAAGTCCTTTTTCCACTTCGACAGTACTAACCATTATATTAGCACAAGGCTCCTTTGCTTGGGAAGGTTGGAAGAGAGTCGTCAACGTACCACTGCTTTCTTTACGTAACCACCTGTCGCCAGGTCCGGGCTGTAAGTCTGCTTCTGTGGCGTTGAACCACGTAATCTCGGGGGCGAGACCAGTGTCAGTGACGGCATACATGCCCCAGCAGGTGTTCATGATCTCGATCGAGAGTTCGATGTCGTCTTCGTGCTGAGCCGTCCAGCCCGGGTCACGACGGGCTTGCGCAAGAGGCCGCCCTTCTGTTGCCTGTCACGGTGGGGTTCAGCCAGTTGTCTTAGGAAATGACAGAATGAGAGACTTGAGAAACTCACAGCCATGGCGATTGTGCCCGGAAGAAAGCAGACGAGATGGTCCATCTTGGGAGATAGCGGTCCTCCCACGCCGGTCGGAAGCTCTGCAACGAACTTCAGTGCTGCGTTCCGCGTTGTCGTGACGAGGTGTCTCGCGATGCCGCCCAAGGCGTCATCCCACATGTCGCGGTAGATGGATTCGCCTGTTTGGAGGTACTGCTTCGCAAGATACTCTATGAGGCGTCAGTCTCGGAGCTATCTCACAAAGTGGGCTTGATCCTACCATAATACGAGTCACCTCGACTTCCGAGCCGAATCTCCCTCGTCGTGAACTGTCCGTGGCTCGGATGCACAAAGATGGGAAGTAGTCCACCCTCCATCTTCTGGTCATCCAGCACCTTCATGACGCGCTCTGCTTTTTTCCAGTAAACGTCATTTCCAGTCAAGTGGGAAAGATACTTCATCTCAAGCTGTACAGTCGCAGCCTCAGCCGTGGACGAAGCCCCACCATCCGCATGCGAGGCGATGCCCTCCCTCTTGCCGATATTGACGCTCGCATACGGGATCCCAGAGTTGGATTCAAACGCCACCAGGAGCCGGTCCGCCAGGTCGATCGCCTTCGAGAGATAAACAGAGTCTCTTTTGGATGCGACATGCGGCAGCTGGGTTGAGAGATAGTGTGCCGATAGAAGGCCGCCCAGCATACGGATCGTGGTCTCAAAGGTATTTACGTCTTGGTCTTGGTCCCAAGTGAGGCTGCGGTGCAGCCACCTCCTGGCGTCAGCGAGGGGCTGGGTCAAATTCATGAGCATCATTGTGTCCAAGCTGTCGACGATGATCCAGCCTAGGCCCTTGGGAGACATGTTTTCTCCTCTCTTGGACATAGGATGAAAGACATCGTTACCTTGAAAAGAGTCGGCGTATTAGTTGAATTCGAAGAACGGGACGACTTGTCATGTAGGACATCTTACCCCATGCGTGTTTCTTGTAAGCATTCCAGCTCGTCAGAAACGCATCTCTCACTTCCTCTCTTCTGTCATACCAGTCGACGAATTGGGCTTGTGGGCTGTACTGCATGTATCCCAGAGCATCACCAGAGAAATATCCTCTAAGGCATGCGACAAGAACTGCGGAGACAAATATGCCAATGAGGACATTACGTATCCTCCGTCTCAATGAATACTTTCTCTCGCTGGACAAGTGCAAAGAAATCCGAGGGTCACGACCGGCCGAACCAGCGGCCTTGAGTCGTGTGGGTGAGTGCCGACTTCGTCGGTTCGGTGAGGTGCCCATCGTGGTGTTCTTGCTGCCGAAAATGAGTGTGATTGATCCAGAACTAGATTCGATCGTGTCTTCTAGGACACAACTAAAAGGAAATAGTCTCAATGCAAAAGAAACAGAGGAATGGATAAGTACGATCCTCCATTCAAAACCAACAATCAGAAGCGTCAGCGCTTAGCGCCCTTGGGCCTTGCCTGCAGTCTGAGGAAGAGGTATCCGATGAGCCATCATGCAAGGGCAAGAACAACCAACGGGCGGTAATTGCAACCATGTTCCAAGGACGAAAGACGCAGTTTCCTCAAGTTTTCGCTGGTGTATTCGGGAAGGCAACAAGCGCCTTCCCTTTCAATTGGTTACCGAAGAGTTGGTAACGGCCTGATTGAATATTGGCAGCCCGAGATCTCAAGATGCCATTCGCCCAGGTTCCACAAAACTGCACGATGTTGGAGCTCGTTACTCGGGGGGGGGGGGGGTTCTTTCCATCTTGTGCCGCGCGCTACGCTTAGGAAACTGCGGCCGTAAGACTACCCTACCTACCTTGCCTTCACATGGCATGTTGTTGGGGCCTGTTTTCTCGAGAGACGCAAGCGCTGGACAATTTCTCCAGATCGCACCTCAGGCCTGGCCAACGCATGGCTCACATCTACAATACAGGCCAAAAAAGAGCCCTCGCTGTCTAAACATGGCAATTGAATTCAGAACCAACAAAGGAAGACAGCACGATATTGCAGGGACTCATCATGTAAGACCGATGCGAGAATACTAGCATGTCGGTTCCACCCATTTGAAAGGCAACCTGTGGGCATTCAACCTACAGCATTGGCAACAGATAGATCAACTTCGCCTTCGTCGAGTTCCCTAAGCCAAAGGCCTCAGCAACTTGATTAGCTTTTCTTCCTTACCATCACTATCTTATTACATGGCTATCGCAGGTTGTAGGCTTCGGTGACAATGGCGACAGCATATCCCGCTGTGACCGACGAGAACGGCACCGTCACGTCTTTCATAGCGCTTCCGACCGCCTTCACACCACCGACGAGCTGTTCGACCATCTATCGCCTCAACGGCTTCTCTCTCGCGGCGTATGACCCAGGTTACGGCATCGACATTAACACCAGAGTACGATGTGCGCCGCCAGCAGTCACAACGTGGTGGGAGCAAGGACGCCTCGGCCTCAACGACGGCGAGGGCCATACTGCCGTTAGTATCGGGCCTCTGGTATGTCCTGAGCGCTGGGTGACGGTTGCGACGTCGGTCAAAAACGATACGAGCAGTACACTTGCCATGTGCTGCCCGCAGTGAGTGTCGCTGGTGATCGAGAGTTTCTCAGTATACGGATTGTTGCTGATTAGTCGTCGTAGAGACTACACTCTGATCAGAGGTATTGCCGGTTCGGTCGAAGGAGACTGCCGTTCAGATCTCCTGTCCGGAGCAGTGATCACCTATGCATCAACATCCGCTCCAGATACTTCAAGCTGGACAATGGTGACGTCAACCCTCACCCAACCAGGTTTCGTTGGTGCCATCGCAGTGCTGGGATGGAATATCGAAGAGACAGCAGCCACTCCAATCGCAAGAGTCACTGTCACTGACGCAACTCCAACACCCACAAACGCAGTCAATGTCAATGCCCCCGCTCTGCCTCGAGAGACTGCATCGACCACGACACTTTCGCCCTCAGGAGCGATATCGACGCCCGAGCCCGCAGCCCTCCCGTTGACCACCGCCATTGGAATCGGCGTAGGTGCTGTGGTAGGGGTCATCGCGCTGGCCATCCTCGGGTTCTTCTTTTGGCGTAGGAAGCGCAAGCAGCAGCGAAGGGCAGGAGAAACTGTGCCAGTCGTCGAAGAATATCATGCGAGGCCTCTTGAGACGAATAAATTCACGTCTCCCGCGCCGCGATATCACGAGCTTTACGTACACCAGCATGGTAGGAATCGGCAAGAAGTGACAGAGCTGCCTGTTCCACAGTACTATGCTGAGCTGGATGGAAGTAGGCCGGCATCAAGGTTAGATAGTTTAGGTCGGGCTAGAAGGTGAGCATGCGATGCTTGAACAAGAGCATGAGGAGTTTAGTGGGGAGGGGGGGAGGGGGGGAGGAGAGTATACGGACCTGTTCTTTCGAGATACCTGCGGCGTTGCGGATGAATTTGTCTATTAGGAGTTATTCTGATGTGTATATGGCGCTAGAAATACCTCGAATCTATTGTAATAGTTGAAATGCGACTTCTCATTATAAACATCCAACATGCTACCGATCATAACCCCAGCTTCGTCAACTCGCTCTCCAGACTAACTCTCCACGCCTTCGCCTTCTCCCCCTTCCCTCTAGGACAAACCTCGCATATCGCCCTCGTAAAGTTCACGACCTTCTGCACCGTCTCCTGAACGCCCTTATAAGGCCATCCAGCCACAACCTCCCCTTCGATCCCCTTCTCCCGACAAAACTCCCTCGCCCACCCCCTCAGCCTCTCCCTCTCCGCCTTGGCCACCATCTCATCATCTCCTCCACCCCAAGGATACAAAAACGCATTCGGCGGATCCCACCTCGGCCCAGGCACCACCCCACCAAACTCCCAATCCAAAATCCCCGTCACGTTTCCCTCCCCGTCCACCATGACGTTCGCGAGGTGCAGGTCCCTGTGCGAGAGTACATACCACGTATCATCCACCTCGTCCGCGTGAATTTTAACATACTCTCTATACTCCTCCAAACGCGGCACAAGATCCCTCATCCACTCGAGCGAAGCGTGCCTCCCAATAGCGTAGATATACTTCTCGACGCTCTTATCCAGAAGCTCCGCCCACCCGGAGAACGCGCCCCCAACAGGATTCAACGTCTCGGTCGTCTCCCCCTCCCAGCACCGCGAAATCTCAGGCTCCATCCAAAACCACTCATCCACAACCGGGCCCGGCACCACCTCCCCCTCGTCATCGACCCTCAACCCGCCAACATGCTTCCACGCACCACCCTTCGAACTTTCCCACAGCTCCGCGAGAAAGCCCACAAGCTGCTCAACAAGCCTCCTCCGCGCAACCTCCCCCAGCTCCCAAAACACCTTATCCGCACTCGCACCGTCAACCCTCTCCAACAGCGTAAACTCGTACCCCAGCACGTTCTCACAAGAAGAATCCCAGCGCAGCACGGCGGGCACGGGGACGGCGGTGTGTTGCCGGACCCAGCGCATCACGGCGACTTCGTTTTCTGCCTTTATGCGTGGTAAGTGGCGGCCTGCGACGCGGAGGACGAGCGTTATGGTGCCGTTTGCGTTGGGACGTGCCGGTGCGAGGTGCGTGGCATCTGAAGGGGAAAAGTGGAGGAGGTAGATGCTGTGGAAGGCTGCTGTTACTGTGAGAGGTTCTGTGTGGGCTGGTGGTGGGAGGTTGAGGGATGTTGTGAAGGCGAGGAGGTCGGTTGGAGTGAGGAGGGGTGGGAGGTTCGCCGCGGGGCCGGCCATTTTGAGACTTTTCGTGGAGGGATGGGTTCTTGTGATTTTACTGTTGACGCGGAATGAATATGGGTAAGGAAAAACACGGGTCCGGCGTCTTGTCTTTATATGTTTCCTTCTCATCGATGCTTTTCTTGGACTTTGCTGAAATGCATAGACCTACTGATCCTTTCAACCCGCAAAGGAAGGTGATGTTGATGCAAGTAAGCGCTACCGTCCCGGCCCCACACGCCTGCGATCTACCTGACCAGTATCGGGCCCGGCGCCGAAGAGCAGATCCACTTAACCCGGATGAGCCATCGCGCATCATCCGCCCACCGGCAACGCTTTGGGGAACTCGCTACAGGATCTTGAGATGTAATCGACATATACCTCATTCATAGTGAAATAAGAATTAGAAGATGAGAAATGGGCTAGTGACGCTTCATTCTCCTATACAAGTCGCCGCATAACTGTGTCAGCATGGCAAGAAAGACGACCGCTCTGCGCGTCGTAACCCAGCCTGCTCTCATAGGCCCCAGCACCACCGGCTCAGATGAGGTAGATTAGGCTTCGTAGAGTTTCCTTAGTCACCAATCATCCCTGAAAGACTGTGAATCATGAAGATCTACTGCAAGAGGCAACACTCTTAAACGTATCCAAGGCACCTATTTTAAGAGGAGGACTTGGCATTGTGGTTTGTTTATCGGCAACCTTTATGACTTCTTCTGGAAGATCTTTGTGTTGAATGAATACGGGGCCTCCGCTTGGACACAGATGGGGGTTTCGGATTCAATAGCTTGATTGTGCTATCTCGCGCTTTCTCGAGCGCAATGAAGAAGTCATCTAGCTTCTGACGCTTGATTGGGCGCTACGAGTCCGACCTACTCGGACCACCTTCACGATAGATGGAAGGGCACATTGCCCAAAATCACAAACTGTTGGCCTCCGTGGCTACGTTCCAACACATGTATATACCTCCCCTCTATTCCAAAGACGGAGCCCGATGATACATACCCAAACTAATAATCTGATGTACACCCTAGAGTACCTCAGATATTCATTCATCAACATCATGTCAGCCCGTTCATGGATCACTTCAAATCGACCCCTCACAATTCGCCCTTAGCGGCTACGTCTGTCTTGGGTATCCGAGGGAAGCAAAGCTGAGAAATCCTCTTGAATAGCATGTCAGAAGGATAAACCCCCACGTTTCCCTGAAGAAAAGTACCGTAAACTCTGAGATTCGCAAGTCCGATACGCTCTGCTTCTTGATATCCAGAAACACTCAATCTAGATGCTACAAAGACAACACACCCCAAGCAAAAACACCCGACGCCTTGGCCCTTGGCCCCCAAAATACCGACTCTCTAAATGCAGCACGTCCCCAAAACACCACGTGGGAAAATATCGTCACCGGCCGGCACCTTATTCTTGGCCATTCCCTCTTCCCTCTCACTCTCGCCCCCTATGCAAAAGTTGCCGAACCGACCGACCCGGACCGGCGCATTAGCGCTCCAGCAACTCCCTACTTCCCTACATCCCGCGTCCAGCCACCACGAGTCGCGCCCCTCAAACACCAAGCACGGAACCCCTCAAACCCAGCATATCCTTGCGAAGCAAACCCGAAAACGGGCAGTCATACACTGAATCTCAAGAAAAAAGAGCCGCCCAATCAATCGGTAGCCGCCAAGCCGGCCACCAAGAGCGTTTAACAAGATACGCGAAACGCTCTCTCTAAAAAGTCGCTGCGGCTCTTGAGGTGTCCTGGATCTTCTTCCAGATTGATCAGGTTCAGAAACTTGAGAAAACGCCGCTTCTATTTTCACTTGTCTTGGGATCTTGGCCAAACACCAAGAGCGTTCTTTTGGAAGTATGTCTCTGCCCGTGATCTCTGATAAACTCGTTCTCGTTCACCCAGGATTTCCGACGGCGACCTCTATCCGGGTTTGCGCACTGGGGCTGGGGTGCGTGGTCACTTGGAAAGGTGAGATATACTGCAGTTGACTCGTGTTACTTTTGTCTCTGTCTAACTATCTATGCCCATCTTACCATTATTTCACCATTATGCTTCTTGACTCAGTAAACTGTTATGCATTGGGACTCCAGAGCTCCATGGTATTTCCCCCACTATCCGCTGTCTCGGTGTTGTTCTCTGCACTTGGGCTCGTTGGGACTGGGCTTCATCGGAGAGGCATCGGTAATTACAGTTCAACCCACATGCCAAATACACAAGTGAAAGTCCAAATATAACTGCCCGGGTGCAACTTTCCGTCAATTAGTCATGTCTGTACAAATGCGCGCAGCTGGCTGGTGTTAAGATTGTCTTGTCCCAGCTGTAAATGCAGCGCCCGGGGACTGCTTTTCCGTCGGCCTTCCTCCATCCATCGGCATGAGACCAGGATACACTTGAACTCAAAACAGGCATCGAGCATCCTTGCACATCCTGTCCCAGCCTACTGCGTCAGCTGAGTCGCAATGATACTTCGCGACGCTGATTCTTTCGCTGTCCTCGCCGGCTGACCATTATTGATCGTTTAGGCGTGAGCGGCCGGGGCGGCGGCGGGAGCGGCTTCCTTGGCAGCCTCAGCAGCAGGAGCGGCGGGCGCAGCGGCAACAGGAGCAGCGACAGCGGGAGCAGCAGCAACGGGGTTGGCAATGTTGGCGCTAGTGAGACTCTGCTGGGCGACCTGGATGATGTTGGCCTGGCCGAGGGTGTTCTGGGGGAACCGGGCGTTGAAGCCAATGACATCACGGACGGCAGTAAAGGTTTGGGGCTGGACCATCAGGCGCTGAGTTGAGACGAGCCACTGAACACCCTCAGAGCAGGGAGGAGTAGTGAGGGAACCCATGTAGCTGCAAAAGAATTAGACATTGGAAATCAGAGGACTGTCAGACGTGGAGCGTACCTTTGGAAGCTGCCGGCAGAGAGAAGAGTGACGACCTCCTGCATGTTCAGCGCGCCAGTCTTGGTGACAGTACCGGGCTCCTTGATGGCACCGAGGGAAGAGAAGACGGTCTCGAGAAGGCTAGAAGAAGCAGCCTCGGCCTTGATCGGGTTGGTTCCCATCGCGGGGATAGCCTTCGGGGCTTCGGCCGCGGCTCCAGTAGCAGCGCGGCGGGCCAGCTTGGTGCGGCGCTCAGCAGTTGCGTTTCCTCCAGCGGGAGCAGCTTCAGCAACAGGAGCAGCCTCGGCGACAGGGGCGGCGGGGGCAGCAGCGGCAGCGCCCTGCTCCAGGTCGATGTAGGTACCAATGACGGCAATCTCCTGGTTGGCACCCTCGAAGACCATGTGCATCTCCATAGCCATGCTCTTTCCGGCGTCGAGATGCTCACTGGGCAAGTGGAAGTGGAACTGCTGCAGGGTGAAGTTGCTGCCTCCAACTTGCATCGATCCGCCCTTGGCGATAACCTCAACGGTGGTTCCTAAGTTCTCGAACTCGGTGCCATCGGCCATGTCGGGGATCTGGAGGTTGATGGAGCTTCCGGGGAGAACGTTGAAGGAGCCGGCCACCATGTCGATAGGGGACTGGGTGGTTCCCGTGGCGCACAGCTGGTTGGCAGTAGTATCCAGAGCGACCCAGTTCAAGGGGCCCTTGACGACATTGTTAGTATTGAGGTGTGCGGCTTCTAGGAGAGAGAGCACTCACATTGCTGCCGGTGTAAGCAAAGTTGTTGACCTTGACCTTTCCCTCCTCAGCGCGAGGATCCAAGTGAGTTCCATAGGCGCACGAGGCCAGAACCTGGGAGATAGAGGCGGCGAAGAAGCCGAAGGTGATGAGACGGGAAGACATATTGAGCTAAAGGTAGGATACGGGACCAGCGCGTGGGGGGCCTACAAAGGATCGAAGGAAGGGAAGAATAGAAGCGAGTTACAAAAAAGTAGATTATTGAAGAAAAACGTATGACCAGCCCTCTAGGGGAAGAAACGAAACGAACGAGAAGAGAAGTTGAAGGTGAAAGAAAAGACAGATGATGGAGATGAAGAACGAGATGAGCCGAGAGAAGAAGTATGTTTGCATCAAGATGGCATGATGTCTATATACTTATGATCTGTAAGACTGTAGTCGAGGGCTGGTTATCTTGATGATCTACCTCACAGGTCCAAGAATAGTATCAATAGGCAAGAACCCATGCGAAGATGGCCGGGGCGGATAAGCAGCGAGGGACGGGATCATGGTGAGGATCTTGGCATGTGCTTCATCCAGGGTGTTGAGGAGCAGTGAGAGGCTCAGAAGGAAAAAGAGAACGGGTTGATGAATGAGGTTTAGGATTCCCTGTGTTTGGGGATGAGCGCCTCCGTTTCCCATGGTATCGCGGGCATGTTTCTGGCGCAGAATGGGAGGGGGGCTTTCAAGCTTCTCCATCCAATGCGACTGCATGTCATCTGGACTATGGACCAGGATCAATGATTGAGAGCAGGCGGCCAAGGCCGGGCGAGGCTATTGAGACGGAGGAGGAGGCTAGAAGGAGGGCCGTTTGGACAAGAGAGCGGAAGCCAGGGGGCCCTGCGACCCTGGTCGAGTTGACAGGATGGGAGTACGTCGCCAGGGTGAAACTGCCAGGCTCCGGAGGGTTGGACGGGGTTGTGGGGAATATGGCCACTTTATGAGTCTGGTGCTTGGCCAAGTCAACAGCTGGAGAGAAGACCCCTGCGATGCGCGTTCCACGAGTCTCAACGTGGGAGTTGATTGAAGTGACGGCTGTGGGAGAGAAGCGCTGGTTCGGACGGAGACGAAGCCCCCTTACCAAAGATCATCTTAGCGATGATCTTGTTGAGACGACGGGCTGGAAATCAACACCATCATGTTAGGTGATGCTGAATGACTGCATTTACCCAAGTGATTCCCAAGAAGCGGGAGGGTGGCTAAAAATAAGCATTTGGAAGGATCGACGACAAGAGCGGTGTTGGCCAAGTCGAAGCCGGAGGACTATCATATGCGGGAGTGATGTCTGGGGGAAGACGGGAGTCAAGAATTGAGGCTCTTCGTCCAAGGCATCCAAGAGGATACCAAGAGCTTGGTAGGCGGGGAGTAGCAGCACCTGCCACTGGAGCACGAGACTCAGACACGGCCTGCCTGGGTAGGTACGCAGTACCTTCAGGTATGGATGGAAGGTGCAATGGCAAGGATGGCTTTGGGTACGTATCTCTCGGATTTTCCCTCAACCACGTGTTACGGGCTGGCTGAGTAAAGTAGGAAAGGAAGGAAAGTACGGAGTACGGAGTACGGAGTACCCTGTGCTGCGTTATCCGTGTTTGCCTACTACCTTACTCAAGAAGGTATCCGCATGTGTCTCCTTCCTCGGCTGAGTGAGGGCGTTAGAGATGTAAAGAAAAGCTGGTAGGTGCGATGCCTGCGTAAGGCGTGGCCTGGGCAGCAACTTCAGGTTGAGGTAAGGTGAGGTAGGCCCAAGCTTGCTCTTTCCTTCCAAGTAAGGTGAGGGCAAAAAGTAGGTAAGGTAGCCCGGTAGATGCAAGCTCTAAAGAACCATCGTCTTGCTCTTACTCGTACGCGTGGCAGATATGGCAAGAGTAAGGTAAGATGCTGTGTAATGGCAGGAAGCAACCAGGGATGAGGCAGCCGCCAGAAAAACCTTGTTCACCTTTGGTAGCGCTCTAAACCTTAACAGCCTTTAAGCCATGCACGACCTCCTGCTCTTGCCTGTCTCTGTCACAATGAGTCTGTTCGGACGACACAGGGGCATTCGGGTCCACTTTTCCCAACCGTCACCCCGTGGTGAGACGACGCATAGGACACACAGCAGCCAGTTCCAGACCGCAGCAGGAAAGAGCAAGTTAAGTTGACTGCGTGGCAAGACCCGGTGCGAGGCTGAAGCACCTCAGATGAAGCACGTTTCTGCCTTACGCATATTGCACTCCAGGTTACTTAGGTTCCTTCCTTCTTGCGTTGCAGCCAAGCTACAGTCCATGGATGACGACGGAAGAGAGCCCGACAACTTGTCTGACAGACACGTTCAGACTGAAAAGACGTTGGATCCTGTTGGGAGGTGAGAGGCTTGTGAGAAGGGATGACAGGAAGAAGGGGTAGAGAGGAAGAAAACAGCTGATTTTTGCAGGGCCAAGAGCTTAAATGGCTGCCAAGTCAAACTGGGGGCGGAAGTGGAAGGGGTCAACTTGGTGATGGCTTGCGATATGTGAGCCGCCACCATGTGTCCTTGACAGCAGACGGGGAGGTTAACCTCAAGTACGGCGGCTCAAAGTCCAGAACTGACTAAGCTAAGCGATGGAAAACTGCCAATGAGGAAGCGTCGTGATGTGGGAGAGCGCCTGGCCGCTGTGCACCCTAGCGTTCCATCCAGGCGGTACACCCACTGGAAACATCTTCCCTGCAACGGATAACTTGCCTTGAACCAGGTTAGGCTACCCACGGTGTCCGCTAGTCCCCTCGCTTAATCCTCACTACAGCGCCTCTACCTGCTGTAAGGTAGGGAGTAGGCCGCCCAAGGTACCAATGGACCGCTTGAGGACTGGGCTGCGTTTGCGTTCGCCGGCCGCGCCTCTCGCCAAGTCTTGCACCTCCTGATTTCTTCTGGGCGCGTCTCACGCCCTTTCCAAACTGCTGGGGCCTGCGACAAACCTCCACCTCCGCATCTCAACTTCACCAATTGTCTTCAACGACGTCGCTTGCGCGGTAGTATTCGTCTGCTCTTCAGCCCCGGTCCCTTCCCTTCTCTACCAGCTACGCCAGCCTGTGACTCAACCTACCTTGTTACTTGCCTACCGTCTACGGTCTACGGAATCACGGGAGTACGTCCTCAAAGTTCGGACTTCTACCACCCACGCAACTGTCCATCACCAATACCACGCCTCGCCGCGCCCCATTTGCCAGCCATGCCATCCCTCTCCGCGTTCCCGCCGACCGTCTCGACCTCCCCGTCGGCACCGCCTGCCTTCATCTGAAGCTTCTTGGCGCGCTCCAAACGTCAGACGGCCCCTCCTTTGGCGCCAAGTCCCAGCGTCTACCAGAACCGCGTCTGATGTTTTAGCGACGACATGGGAACTTGAGAAGCTATCCCCATCTCCTCGAGTCCTTTCAGGCTCACCGCTCACGGCTTCACCCCAGTATCTGCCTGCCGGCCAGCCTATTGGCTGTGGTCCCAACTGAACGACCTGGTTCTCGATCCCCACAGAGAGCAGAAAGAGTTACCCTTCAGCTGGGAAGGCCTGACGCTCTGTCCCTCTTTCCCTCTGCCTAGACCACTCGACGGTCCGTCCTCGGTGTCCGGCGCGCAACTTGCTCAACTCGACATTGGCGCTGGTCTTCGCTTTCGCTATTTGTTTGGGACCCCATCTCTGCCGACGACGTGCCAAGTCGCCCAGCGTTTTCGTCTCCATCATCATCAAGAGAACTCAATCTGAATGCGACGTCGCCCATAAGGTCCAACGACAGTCTTCAGCAGAGTCGGCTTGGCGAATCCCGAATGCCGTCTTGGTGGCCAAGGACGTCGTCATCTCCATCATCACCAAGGGTTTCCAGCCAGTTTTTCTGCGACGCATAAACCACGCAGCTGGTGTCTGGTCATCGGCGAGCGTGAGCCAAGACGACTTCTCCTCATATTTCGTCAGCACCGCCCGTAACATTCGGCTTGTCAAGTTGTCGCTGTCAGTCGGTTCATCCAACATCCGCAAGATCTGCAGTGTCTACGCTGTCGCTGTCACTTGACCCAGGATGAACCGCACCGCGGCTGGGACGTCTCAGCGAGAAACACTGGCGTTGATTCTCTCGCCACTTAAGATTCTGTCTACGTGGAACTCGTGTATCGATTCTTTGGCTCCGAGCACATGCCTGAAGAGAAAGCAATGCGCCAAAAGGCGGCAAGCGAACGGACAATCGCCGCTCCTTCAGAACAATGATTCTATAAGCATGATGAAGCCGCGGCGACGGCACTTGTGACGGAGTCTTTCCGGAGTAAGTTGGCTTGGCTTGTAGCGAGGACAGTGAAGTGCCCCTAGGCATTAGAGTCATACTCCTTCATCTCAAAGGAGAAGTTGAGCTAGACATGCGTATCCCTCGCGTCCCTCGCATCCCGAAGCAGACCACTCGCCCCAATTCGGATGCCAGCTCTCTGCTCCGGTGGTCCGGAACACGCACCTTTCACACTGCGGATACCGATGTCGCCAAGCACTTACCGTTGCGTTGAGAGCAGTCAACGTCGTAGTAGAACTCTTCTCCGCATGTTGCAACCTAAGCAAGCTTGCTTCTGCCCCTTGTTGTGAGACATCCTTAATTCTTCCAGGGCTGGAAATTGGCGATTGGTCCTGTCCTAGTCGCACTTCTCGGCGTCTCGACGTTCCATTGTGCCCTGCAGCACTTGGCACTTGGCTGCTTGTCCCGCCGTGCCTCTCCGCTCGCTAGTGCAGGCCTCTATTGTCCGCCGAGAGACACCAGCAAAATAAGCTTCTACTGCCCAGGCCCTAATCGCAGTGAAGTGTCGACGGTTACCATAAGTGAACAACAACAAGCGAAAGAGTATCGAAAGCCTGGCGTCTAAACGTGGCGATGCATCTTTCCATAGCCAGCAATCGTATTTAAGGCAAGTGATATGCCGCCAAATGATTGTTTTTTTCCTTTCCTTTCAGGACCTTTCAGATTCTGATCATGTCGTGTACGAATACTCAGCCCATGATCGACGACTCGAAACGTGGAGACCCCCTTGATGATGGAGAGCGCGCGCGAGACCCCAGCCGCGTATCACGAAACATTGGTTCATTCTCGCCAAACTTGCTTATTGGTGGACACAGGAGGCGAGGAGGCTTTGCGAAAACTTCAAGACATTCCGAATCATCTCCTGACGGATTGTTCAGGGTTCGTCTTGTCTGCTCGTATCCCGCTTACTCATGGTCTCGTGGATCGCACAAGAGTCATTGACGCGGATTCGGAGAAAACATGACGCAGAGTGTTATGGCGAGCTACTGTCTAAAGAGTTCTATGCAGATGACTTAGCCGTCACTCCCTCACCGTAATGATTCTGCGTCATCTTTGGGTGTCCTCCAGACTGCAGGTCAGCGTGCAAGCACATTTTGCACTACCAATCTCCCAACTCTTTATTTCTCCGACGGGATAGACTACACCCCGAACCGCTGGGCAAACCAGATGTTAACCCGGACTACGTCACATACCCTTTCGTCAAGACAACCCTTTTGGCCCCGAAATCGTACACTTTTGTAGAAGTAATCGTTCATCATGTTGGAATTTTTCTGATAACAAGGGGTGAGAGGAAGTTGACATTCATTGCATCCTTCGCCCCTGAGATGAGGTACCTTATGTCGAGGAGAGATTTTGAGAACTGAAAGAGAGACACTGGCTTCCACTAACTCGCATGACCGGAAGGAGGCCCACTAGCCACCGGCCGACGACCGCGGAGAAGTGGAGTATCTTCGCTTACCGGATCGGGAATGCGAAGGGACGCAAAACTCCACCTCCACTTTCCACGCCCGCGCCCGGATGTTCGGCGTTCATAGCTGGAAGTTGGAACACACGAGTTTCCCCTCTGGCTTGAAGTGGTCTCGCCAACGCAAGTGTTGAGACTTTGATATGATTGGTCAAGTCATTGATGGAATGCGCAATGATAATACGCCCATCCATAAGTCACCTTAAGGTAAGGTACCTTAGGCAACACTACAGAGTGATGCTCCGATGGGCTTGCATGTGGTGTTAGTTCCTTCCCACTAGCGCGTCAGCAAACTCCGCTTTCTACTATCCCGGTGGTGCTAACCCGGTGAGGAATGCGAAGCTATGCGAACCTCCTGCGAATGATGTATAAAGATGATGAAAAGGCGATGAATTTCAGTAGATTTTGTCGCGCGCTCTCTCACGACCCAAGTCAGCTGTTACATCTTTCCTCTTCTTGAATCAAACTTTTTTGTAAGAAAACCAGTCATACAAGAAACATACAAACCAAAAAAAGATACACAAAATGGTCACCCGCGCCCAGGTCCAACACTCCAACGCCGCCCTTACATCCCGAACCGCGCCCCGAACGGCCGTCTTCCTAGGCGGCACGTCAGGCCTCGGCAAGCTCACCCTCATCGAGCTGGTGTCCCTCGGCTTTCCCATACGGGTCTACATCGCCGGCCGCAAAGCCACGGAGCCGGCGATGAGACCCGTGCTCGAGGACCTGCGGCAGAAGAACCCGCGTGCCGAGCTGGTTTGGGTCGAGGCCGAGGTCTCGTTGCTGGCAGAGACGAGAAGGGTTTGTGAGGTTGTGAAAGCGAAAGAGACGGGTCTCGATTTTTTGTGTTTGACGGCTGGGTATGCGCCTTTTGGGGGGCGGAATGGTGAGTTTTTGATGAGAGGTTTCGCTTGTTTCTGTGCAAGATGAGAGGGGGTATATGGATGAGTTGAGTGAAGATGCTGATTTCGGTTTAGATACTGCGGAAGGGATAGATGTCTGCCATTCCCTGGAGTACTACTCCCGCATGCTCGCAACCCTCCACCTCCTCCCCCTCCTCCGCGCCTCCGCCTCCGCATCCTTATCCTCCCCCGGCCCAAGCCCCTCCCCGCGCGTCCTCACCGTCCTGGCAGGCAGCATGCTCTCCACCCGCATCGACGCAACAGACCTCAACCTCACCCGCTCGTCCCCCAGCAACACCAACAGCAGCAGACTCTTCGGCTTCAAGACGCAGACGCACATGTCAATCATGAACACCCTCTTCCTAGACAGGCTCGCCTCCGACCCGGCCAACGCGGGGGTTTCTTTTGTCCATAATTGGCCTGGCGCCGTGGACACGGGGAACATGGCGCGGTATCACACGCCGACGTGGTGGAGTCCGTTCCCGCTGACGAATTTGCTGAAGCCGTTGTTTTTGGTGATGGGGTTTGAGGAGAGGGAGGCGGGTGAGAGGCATGTTTATTTGGCGACTTGTGGGAGGTTTGGTGGGAAACCGAAAGGGGAAAAGGAGGGGGACGGGAAGGAGAAAGGATGTAAGAACACGAGGGGGGAGGAGGGGAGGAATGGGTTGTTTTTGGTAAATCATAAGGGGGAGGTTTCGTATAGCGAGAGTGCTTTGGTGGAGTTGAGGGGGGATGTGCAGGGGAAGGTGTGGGATTTGACGATGGAGATCTTGGGGCCGTATTTGTGAGAGGTTGTGGGCGATGATTTCGAGGGAGGATATCATGAGGTGTTTTCGGTTTGTTTTTTAGGCATTAATGGAAGGTTGATGTGGTGTTTCTGCTGTTGCGGCTGGGATCATTGGCGCGGATGAACTATCTTCTACTGATGCATCCATAACGGATCCTAATGTGTTAATATGGATGAACTTAAACTGAGTTTCGAGTCTTTTGAAAAGGATGTGTTCGAAGATGACTCAATTTGATGGGACATTATTTGGCTATCGTTCTGTCCATAAGCTGGATGGAGTCTCTCCATAGAAGTTCCCTTGAGAGTGGTATTGCCTAGGGCCATCCAAAAGGCCACGAAAGTCAGGACTTGCTTCAATCAGGATCTTCGAAAGCTTCGCTAGCTATATACTTCACAGAGCAAGGGTCCTTCATCAAGTTCTGACTTGCTGAGTTTCCATGGATGTGGCTGGCCATTCAAAAACCACCGAGCTCTGATTGGGAATCAGGTACGACGATTAAAGGATGAACGACCTACTGTCGATGACAGATTGTCTAGGTACGGGCCTCACTGCCTTGGTCTATGAAGTCTACTTCCCAAGTTACCGGCTTATACACCTGAATCCATTGGTTTTCCTCCTTGCAAGATACAAGTGGCATAGTGAAATCAGCTTATCAGGTGGCTCTTTTACAAGGCAGCCACCGAATGCCAGAGCTCGAGTCTCTATTCACTACAATGACAAAAGGCAAGGTCTAAATGTATCCCACAAGCTGAGGGCCATCTGACTGGGCATTTTGGACGCTTTCAAATAAGGTAGGATAAAAAGGCGCATCCAGCTCAACTCATACTCATCATGGGGTACTTGAGGCACACTCCGGTTTATTTCATTGTACCATCTGCTCATTTCCATAGGTATGACCACTAGACACATCATAGAGTCTCGTCCGAGGACAACGGGCTTCAAATGAAAGCCGAAGGCGATGCCTTGAACACTGACCAATCTCTCAACTTCGCAGCACTGAAGCAGATCGATCAACTTGAAGCATATCTGACTCGGAGCTATTCCCAGAACCTAGCTCTTCTCCAGCCCTTGGAAGAGCCCTTGAAAGGTTGCTGTAGCGTTAAGTAAGTCTCACGTCCACAACCCAATCATGCGTCGTTTCTCTCGACTTGAGCTTATTTGCAAACTCGCTCTGTCTGAGACAAAACGGGCCTATCCGGCGCCGGCCGGCCTGTCGGCGTCTGACATGGTAAGTGGGGTAGGAAATCGGAACTCTTTAGATGCGGAGTAGCAATCAACGCCGGCGCGAGCTACATACACCTTAGCGTTGGTAGGTGGGGGACCCAACCTCAGCGCCATCGTTCGCAACGGCTCCAAGCTTGGCTGCGACTTCACATGCACGTAATAGCGTCGGGGTAGCAGAGAGAGGCTGGGAGGCTTTGGAGATTCGGAGAGCTAGATATGCCAGGCAGTTCGGATAGAGGAGGGGCAAGATGGAGGGTGGAATGGAGGGGCGAAAGGGTCAGCCCGCAGCAGGACGCAACCCTGCAACCCAAGGTCATTCGGACGGAACCTTCTTTCGTTGTTTGCGTATCAGCCTGCTCATGGAGACAACATCCCGGGTTCATCGTGTATAATTTCTGTCATCGTCGTCGCTAATGGAGAAAGCCAACACCATGCCCTCCTCGTCCTCGTGACAAAATCGCCGCCGGGGATCTCGACCACGTCATCAGCGTGAGGCTCAAGCCGATCAAACCCAGTCAAGATAAGAGATCTACGCCAGCTCCCACCCTCAAAAGCATTTTCCTCGTCGAGCCTTGTAGAGAACAAAGGCTGGGCGAGCAAACCCGCACCCGACATCATGCCCTTCCCAGTCCTCTCCAAAGAACCCATCCCAGGCCTGTCCCTCTCAGCAGCGGGGCTCGTCGCCCTCGCGGACCTACAGACCATCGCCAACCGTACCGCGCTGACGGGCACGTCGTCCTGGTTCGACGCACTGGTCCTCGCGCCGGGGTTGCATTATCAGCAAGCGGCCGACAGCGTCGCGGGGACCAGCGGTGTAGTCACGGCCCAGACGTCCGCTGCACTCGGCTACGGGGGTGCCGCCGCGGGAGGAGGCGGAGGAAACGGCGGTGCCGGCATCTTCGGTACGCAGGCACTGCCCGGCGGGCGGAAGAAGGATGTTAAGGTGACGAATCCGGGAATGCTGTTGTTTCTTTCCCGACTTGGGGTCCAGGAGGAACGGGCGCGGGAGAAGGATCTCAAGAGGAAGAAGCTGGCCGGCGGCGGTGGGATCGAGGCTTACGGGACCGGAGTAGTAGGAGGCGGAGGAGGCAGCGGGGAAAAGATCATCACACTCGACGTCGGCACCCTCTCCACCGGCCGGAAACGGAGCCGGGGCCGGAACCGACGCGTTCGAGCTTTTGAGCACGGCTCGGAGTGGGAGTTTGAGCGGGGGAGTCACTTGCTGTACCTCGCGAGTCCGGTTCTTACGTTTGCTGCGCTGACTATCATGATTTTACTAGCAGACTGTAAGTCTTTGTTCCAAATTTTCCAACATCTCCCATTTCCTCCTGGGTCTTTGGCTCCCCCCTTCTGCATGGTAACCCACCTTGATCGTTCGATTTCCACCAAACCCCCTTGATCGCGATCTCTTCTCCCACAATCAATCTCAAACTAGATCTCGGTGGTGGAGCATCCTTTACAAGCCGAACTAACGCCCACAAAGGGTGGGGTCTCGCGTCGATCCTAGCACTCATCACATCCCGCCTCTTAAACATCCACATTATCAAACAACGCACCCCTTCCCCTCCTCCTCCTCCGCCGCCGGCCACTGCGTTCTTCGCTAGCAATGGCAACGGCAACGGCGGCATAGCCATATCGTCTTTACCACCAAAACTCACAGAGTACCTCATCCCCCTAACCCCCTCCCTCAAAATTCGCATGCGCGGCCCAGCAGACGACCTCGCCGCCCTGACGACAGACGCCTGGCTCCTCGCAAAGACGGCCGTGCAGGGCTACCTCGAGGCGACGGCCAAGCTGGCCGTGTACGTCGTCGCCATCTTCAGCGGCAACGTCTCGCAGGCGGGGAATCTGGTGCTGCTTGTGCTCTTGCTGGGGAGCGCGGGCTTGTTGGGGCTGAGTAATGGGTGTATGAAGGGGGTGAGGGGAAAGGGGCGCGTGGCGAGGGTGTGGCATGGTGATGATGGTGATGGGCCTGGCGGTGGACGTGGTGATGGAGCGGGAAGTGGGGGGCGGGCTGGGAGGGGGGAGATGGGGAGGACGACCAGGCCACGCGGCGGGTGGAAGGGAGATAAGGAGGAGGGAGATGGGATTGGCGATCCGGATTGGGATTCACAGGTCGGTAGGGTTGTGAGGGATCCCTATCCTTTTGAAGGGAGTGTTGAGTATTCATAGTATAGAGGGATGTGGTGAAGCTGAGGTTGATTTGAAACGTGGGTAAATGTAAATGATGCCTGTCAGACGTTGCAAAGTGTCATGGAGTTGGGCTTCAGACTTGAGGTGATGTCTATGAAGGTGTATACTAAGATACTTCTACTATATGAACATCTCTCCAATATCGGAGAAGTAAGGCTGAGATCGCTTAAGGCCAGAATAGAATCTCGGCTACTGCTAGTACAGAGACTATATGCATTTGCGTATCACGAGACTTCCAGATACACACTCTTCAACTCTACCAGCCGCCATCATGAACCCAGAAGGAGAATCTCCTCCCGGGGAAATCAACAACAAAAGAGCAGACAGTTCACCCCTTCCCTCTCTCCCATTACCTCACTATCCTCGGAAGCATCCTTCAACAGCATCACCACTCATTCACATGATAGCTCACCACTAGGATTCCTTCCCCTAGCAACACGCTTAAGAGACCATGGCGCAGGCGGTCGCGAATTATACTCATCCCTCTCAGCGCACCTTCTCCTCCACTCCGTATTCGCCAAGATATCCCGCGCAACGCCCCACCGCCCCAGCTCACAGGCGTCCTTGAACTCCCGCTCCCGATGCACCATAACGGAAGCAGGACACCCCGCCTCGATGAGCATCCTCACAGCCTCCTCATCGCGCGTATCGCGATCAACCACAAACGCCTGCCGCTGCTGCTCCGTCATGCCGCCAGGCAAGAGGCTGTAATTCGCCTGCAGCGCGAAACCCAGAGCATTCACCCGCGTCGTCATGTTGATTTTGTAGCGATGGTTTGGCTTCGGGGGCGGCGTGCGGATCAGGTTGCGGTCGACGGAGCTGTGCGTCGTGCGTTGGACGTCGGCGCCTCGGTCTAGTAAGAGGCGGAGCATCGCAGTATCACGATTAAAGGCCGCCCAGTGGAGGGAGGTCAAGCATGACCCCTTAGGTTCCGGCTTGCCGTGGAGAATCTCGTTGGCTGCGAGGGACTTGTCGATGCCGTCATTGGCGTTGACATCCGCGCCGAGGTCCAGGGCTGCGTTGACTCCTTCGGGGAACCCTCTTATTGTGGAGAGGATGAGGATGTACGAGTATAACCCGCCCGGATCTGTCTGTGAGGTCGTGCCCATGCTTGCGTTTGTGTTACGGGAGAAGTTGCTGCGCACGTGGGACTCGAGGATGGGTGTGATCAACTCCCGGAATCTGTCGTTGAGGAGGCCGAGGTAGAGATGCTCCGCGAGGGCTTGCATTTTCGGCTTTTGAGCCTCGGGCTGGAGGACGTGCTCTATGATGACGAGCAGGACCTCCGTTGGCAGGTTCTGGAAGCGGTTGCGCAGACGGCCGAGTCCGTTTGATGATCGCCATGTTGGGCGATGGAGAGGTTGGCAAGTTTGTTGCTGCTCTTGTGTATTCGTCATTTCGGTTCTATCCTGTCTTGCGTACTTGTTAGATAGTGGAGAGAAAGATAAAGGGAAAGTCTATGATGTGAATGCGGTGGTTGTGGTGGAAGAATTAGTGGACTGCTGTGTTGAATTATTCGAGACTTACCTTGTGATAAATATCCCTTTTTGGGAGATGGGTATTGAAAAACAACGAAGATGGGTAAAATGTCAAATCTTTCGGAGACGGTAAGCTTGGTGGCTGATTTGTCCAGCAAGTTAAAGTAGGTATAGTTAGTACCTTGAGGTCCTGGCTGATTCACACTCTTGAACAGTACTTGAAGGCACAAGGTAGTCATCCTCGTGATCAATAGCGCTCGACTGCTCGAAGTCTTCACCACTCTCGTCGGTTTGGTCTAGAGGCTCGTCGTGAGACTCATAGCGGTTGTACTCGAAGGTAGCCCCGCATAGTCGGGCAAGTAGTCAAGCCTGGAGGGGGCGGGGGGCGTACTGTTACCCTCGTAGTCGTCCTCGATGAGGGAAAATCCGCCAAAGTCGTTGTGAGACTCGTAGTTGCGGAATGTAGATATTGCAACGAAATGCACGGAACGCTGACGAGAAGCAGGCAAGATTCAGCTTCTGTTCAATACCAAACCTACCTTTGCAAACACCTCTTTTGCTCCCACTTAACCCTTCTGTTATAACTCTGAATCATGAAAGCATGATTCAGTCCATCGCAGATTTTCAGATAGTATGAGAACTATGCAAACAGTACAGACATCCTAAAGCGTGTCCTACGAATAAAGTTCTTCGGAATATCTTGTGGACCAAAAACTCACTCGTGGCATCTTCCCAACTCTTCGTCACCGACGTCACTTCATCTTGAACATCAACTAATGCACATCGAGACAAGTGTGAAAGAGGCGTGTGGCCATTTGATTCCCTTCTGCCTATTACCCGGTAAAAACCCCATGCTAAACTCCCCCCAGTAGGCTATTTTGTCTTTTATGACTGACTAACCCCCTTTTCTACTCCACGCTTGAAAGACAAGAAATCAGGGTATATATACCGAATTCCATAACAAGACTCGCGCGCTCTTCCCTGATCACCCAATCCCTGAGCGCCTCATGAGTACCGAGTGTATCTCAAGTCCGCTGATAGAGAAAAAAAAGACACAAACAAAACAAAACTCTAGTGGTATAACGAAGATGGTAAAAATATTGTTACAAAGACCGATCATTTGTCGTGCTCGGCGATTCCTCGCAGCACTTGACAATCTCGCACAGAGATCGCATGACGAGCGGATCAACCTCGTTGATCAGGTCGCCTCCGGCCATAGACCTGCCGGACCCCCCGGCGCGCAACGTCGTCACGAGGTGCGCGATACACCGCGACAACCCCTGCTGCAGCTCCCGAAGGGGGACATCGGAGACCGCAGCCGAGTGTGCTGCCGGCGTCATTGTTGGCACAGCAGGAGGAGCCGGCGTTGGAATCTGACTCTGTCGTGATGCTGAACAGGTCCGGAGGCCGAGAAACATGCTGGATCGCTTCCGCAACGACTTTGGCGGCGGTGGCGATGTCGTCATGTCCTGCATCCCTTGCATGCCCTGAAGGCCGAGTAAGGTGGCGGCCTTCTTGGGGATGGAGTCATCCGTGATGACGCTGCTGCTGCTGGGGCTAGCAGGTGTGGGAGGTCTCGGCTGCGACTGTGTCGTACTGTTCTGAACCATGGGCGCGAGGTAGTTGTACGCGACGATGTGGGCGTAGAGGGCGTCGCAGAGCCAATCTGACCCCTGGGGGAAGACGCTGCGAATACGGGACCACTGGGGTGGAGCAACGAGGGTGGCTGTTGACGGCGATAGGGAGGCAGAGGAGGGGAGATCGAGGTTGGAAGAGGATGCGCCGCGGGAGCAGCAGCGGCGGTTGAGATTGGTAGTGCGGCGGGAGCTGAGCCAGCGCCAGCGTTTCGGAGACGCGGGCGGTGTGTCTGGGCGAAGAGCCTCCGGAGCGGCTGGTTGTCTGACCTTGCGGGAATAGCTACGGATCGTCTCGATGGAGAGGCTGGAGCAGAGAAGCGTTGTCTCGGGGAAGCATGTCACGGAGACGCGGAGAGATTCCATCACATTGGGAGGAAGAGGAATACGGCGGCTTTGGTCGTCCGAGGGAGGAGGCGGAATGTCGATCGGGTCCTCGAGCCAAGTGTATGATGTGCTAAGAGACGATGTAGGCCGAGACCTTGTTTGAGCCTGAGATCGGGGACGAGGAGTCGGTGTGGTGTATGCTCTTGAAGGGCCAGCGGCGCCGGAGCGGGAGGTCGGGCGCGGTGTCACAAGTAGAGGGGGAGCCAGGCCCTGGCGGGGAGTTGAAGTCGGCGTGTCATGCGCATCGAGGTAGCGGAACCATGGCTCCAGTTCCTCCTTGAGGTCGGAGATAATAGAGCTACGATCCGTCCCCGGCGCGACGATGTGATCGGGTTGCCTATGCCGCGAGGACGCATGCGAACGCGAACGAGACCGAGTAGAGATAGCCTTGCGGGCGTCATCGGTGAATGAGACGCGGTGCTTTAGCGATGAGCAACGCGTGGGCACGGCGATGTCGACGGAGTGAAGTGAGTGAATCGAGTGCATTGAATGGCGGTTCTGCTCCTTGGCGGCAGCAGCAACGGCCGCCGCAGTAGGGTCTAGATGCAGACTCCGGGCCCGGCTGGTGGGCCGGGTGTAACCCTCAAACGGGTTGGACAGCCGGCGCGTAGTGGCTGCGGCATTGGCGCTCTTGGCCCGGGGCGGTGATTCGTTGATGGACCGGTCGCCTAGTCGGGATAGCGGCCGCACCGGCTTGATGGGTGTCAAGACGGGCGATTGGACTAGGCTCTTGCCGAGCTCGGGATGATCCGCCGGCGCGTCTGGCTCAAAGTCCATCCAGCTCTCCAAGCTTCCGTCTGCTTCACCTCCAAAGGAGACGACTCGTTTTTGCGACGAAGATGACGCGATCACGGGTTGGCTTGAGGCGGAAATGGTGGTGTCTGCAGTGAGAACAGAATGTTGGCGAATGTGCGGTGATTCGGCGGCGTCGTCTTCGCCGTCGAGGTCACCCCCGGCCATGCTAAAGGAGTCACCGCTCGAGCTTGAAGCGGCGTCTGAAATGTCATGGTGGCTCGCATCGCTGGCCGAGCTTTTCTCGTCGATAGCACCTAGAGGCTGGAATTGAGCCACTCCGTTGGGATGACATGGTGCGCCGAGGACGGAAGGAGGTTCAGCAGTGTCGTGCCAGTCGTCTTCGTCCGAGGCGAGAGCAGGCGAGGGCGCGCCGGCAGTCATGTTCTTGGCGGCGAAGATGAGGGCAGAGAACTCAAGGTCCTGGGCCAGCAGCTCCGGCAGGTTGCAGTCCATGGTAGGTTCCGCGGCTTCGGCCATGACGCCGGCTCGGATGCATAAACTCTCGGGTTGGTATCCGTAGGAGAGGTCGGTATGCGGCTGCGAACGTGTGTGATGACTGTGGTGATGGTGGTGTGGTTGAAACTGGGTTGGCAGCGGCGACGAGACAGGACGACAGATGATCGGCTGCGGGCTGAAGATGGAGCTAGAGCTAGAGCTAGATCTGGAACTTGAACTGCAGTTGGAGGAGCTGGCGTTGGAGCTGTTGCTGGAGCTGGAGGGCAGGGTCAGTGGCAAGAGGTTTTTCATGCTCCGGACGGAGCGTCTTCGCCCCAGGACCGGCGGACGGGATGTTTTAAAGGTTGTTGGAGAGATGTTCCTTGCAGGGAGGGCCTCGGTCGCGTGTGGGGCAGGGAAGGGAGCTGGAACGTCTAACGCGAACATGGGGTGCATGCCACATGGGTTGATGCTCATGCCATTGGGCGAGTCTCTGAGAGAAAAGGGGAGAACCTCCAAGAGCCAGGGGTGGTCGTTGCTCACGAGGATGCTGGCCGCTTGGGAGCTGCTCAGCCTTTAAGCTGCCAGGGCTGACGACAGGGAAGAGGATGGGGATGGGCCACGGGCGACGGGCGTGTAGCCGTGTCTGTGTACCACAATGCTCCAGCGACGATGGACACCCGACTGCTCACGTCTGTGGGCAATGGGCAGAGACGACGGAGCAGTAGGGCAGAAGAAGGGAATGTCGCTAGTAGGGATCCGAGGGAGGACCTTGTTGTTCGATTTCCACTGCTTCTATCCTGCTTCTACGAGAAGGGAATCAAGGGGGGAGGTATCCGTACGGTACGATGTAGTATATCTCACTACTCCATATACAAAAGCCGAAAGGACGATTGTGTGGTCGGATCCGGGATTCCCAAAGAGGGCAGGCACTCTGTGACCGTTGGAGAGTATCCGTAGTGGAAGACTGAGAAAGGGCCCACGACGTGACGAGGGAGATGAGATGAGATGAGAAGGGGGGTGTGGCGGGAGAGAGCTCCGTTCGAGGGTGACGGCAAGGGATCGAGAGTGAGAAAGATTGCTTCCCAGAGATTGCCGGAGGGGAAAGCTGCGTATGCCGTGACACCTCGAGGGCCGCAACAACAATAATTAATCAATGTAAGTGCGATACACGTTGTCGGGCTTGCTGCACCATCTCAGACAACCGACACGGAGGGAGACTATAAGTATTCTATAGACCGTAGGTCCGTAGGACGACCAGAATGCTGACGGCCATTGTTAGTCGTGAGAGTGAGACACAAATTCGCCAGGCATGGTGCTTTTCGCCCTTGCGTCGTCCGCACCCCTACTGTGCATGTGTAGTTTGTACAGAGTGGCAGCCAGGGCCGTCCCTTGGCTTTGGTGTTCTTTTCTTTTCACTTCCGGGGCGTGCAGAGTCTGCGCGAACCACAGCATAGGTACCACCCGTGCCGTCCACTTTGCGTTCCGGATACCGCATGATACTTTACTCTTGCCGCGAGGGCATTGCGATTTGCGAACCAGTGAGGGAACCAGTCCAGCGGGACTCCGGAGCTCACGGGATGGAGACGCCTAGAATGGCCGGGTCAGGGGCAGCATGCCTCTTAGCGTTGCCTATTGAGAAGCGAGTAACAAACGGCAAGCATCGCGTCCCCGATTTTCGGTCCACCGAAAGAACAATTACAGCTTGGGTGTCCGGACGAAGTATGTATACATAGAGTAACCGGTATCCGTAGCCTAGATATGCTCCGTACCCGTATCGTCGGACTGTAGTCTGTCGAACAGTGGAAGAAAAAGAAGAAAAAGCAACGTAGGTGGATGTGGGCGAGGACCTCTTGCGCCTTCAATAATGCTACGCTGGTAGTGGGCTCTCTGTGCATATCTGCGCTGCATACGGCAGTTCGCTGCCACACGGTTGCAGAAGCAATATTGGTCTTATTTGGCGTCGAAGCTTGGAAGGTGGGCTGGCGTCTGATTCTGTCTGAAGCATGCTCTTCGCCTGTGAACTGTCATTAATTGTCCCGACCCGAGTGCGTGTTCATGACACATGGCCGTGTCCACCGTGACCTGTACGATGGAGGCTTAAACGGCTGCGAGATGGAGGTTGAAAGAGTTTTCTCCTCGAACGAGTTGTCACCTCCGCGAATAATATCCACCACGTTGCACTGGGGTTTCCGCAATCAAATGTTGGTGAAGCATGACACAGAGGAATCGATCACAAAATCGAGTTCCGAGGGATCGAAGCGAAGGGTCCCCAAAAGAACAGACTGGACTCCAAAAAACCGTCCAACAACCCGCGACCAACGACCAACGCGGCGGATCAGACCCCTGGCAGGCCTCAACGAAGCCCCATCGCGTATTCCATGTTAGTGCCATCGGCCCAGGGCGGCCGAGGCGTCTGTGTTGCTGCGTCTGCAGCCTGCATCTTGTATCCGTACGCAGTACTCCATATCCGCATGTGTTGGCAGGCCTTGTGCGGCGGCACGCACACGATCGTTGCAAATACAGCAGCTTGCAATGCAAACTGTAGCACAGACGGTCCTGACATCTGCCTGAAAGGCTTGCAGTTCTGTTTCTCCTGCTATTGTCATTTCCTCTAATGACAGTATCGGTGACCACCAAGTCTCAGTAAGTGATTTCTGCGGCAGATGGCAGCTTTCTGTCTCGGCACTGCCTGCCTGAGTTTGTCCCATGTGTGTGTCTTTGGCGTGCTCATGTTTTTGTATGCAGGCTCGATATGTGGGTTGTGTATCCGTACTCCGTACAGTACGTTGTGTGTGTGCGGCAACTTGGATCGAGTTGTGCGAGGGTCGTCTCTCGGCCCTCCCTTTTTTGTTGTCCCCTTCCGGATTGACTGGCCCTGGCGAGATCAACAGGAGATTGAGGGACGGCGCAGCAGACCAGCAGAGAGTTCAACCGTGATAGGATAGCGAGAGGGTCAAGTCCCTGGCATCGTGCTGTATAAACCAGGTAGACCGGCGATCTGGTTCCCTCGCCGCGCGCTCGGATGTCTGAGAGTTGGGGTAAATGAACATCGCAGTGTCGACCTTTGCTCAATTCGTTGTTTCCAAGGATTATCAGCAGAACGCCTTCTGCCGTCGTCCAGTCTGACAGACTGACAATCTGTACGAAGTACGTATGTCTTGTTTCCTCGTCATTGATGATGTGAAATTGAAAGGTTGCATCGCATGCCATCTGCCGTCTTCGCAGGTCGCATGCGTCGCGCACTCTGCACAATGTTGCAATTTGTCGACGCATCCTATGTTTGCTGCTCCTCCGGCTGTTGAGAAGACAGGGCCCCAGCAGGTCATCATTGGATTAAAATGCAACGTCGATTCGTACCCTCCCCCGGCTGTTCAGGGCAGTGAGCAAGGGTCAGAGTCTGCATGGACCAGGGCATGTAAGCCCAGCAAGCTGTCCCTGGACAAATTTGAAATTGACAGCCCAGAGCCAACCAACTTGAGAGATCGCGACTACGTACGCGTTTCTGGATGGAGCAGTCGAAGAGTCGGAGGGCGGCTGGCAATCTTGTGACGGGTTGATGACCTGCTTTGGACAATCGTCATCTACCAAACAAGAGGATCGTGAGGGACGCAATGGGTCCGCAGGCTCCCTTGCCCTCGTCTCGTCTCAAATTCCAGAAGGGGCGCCATTGCTGATGTCGTTGCCCTATCAAGCGAGGCATGTGAGGTACTCTGCAGATTACCGGCATATTGAATCAGTGAATCAGGACCGAGCACAGGTATTCGTACGTGCAAGGCAACGGCTGAAAGCTTGGGTATCCGTAGCAGATTGCGGGATGCTTCGATCCCCAACTGTCAAGAATCAAGCGGCAGTAACCTGCAGGCCTCCTGTTGGCGAGATGCAGATGAATTGTGATTGTATCATGGATGCAGATGTCAGATGCAGCCGGGGCGTCACGTCAGACGGCTGCCCGAGACCCAAAGCACAGAGCTGACTAGATAGCCGGCGATCTTTTGATGAAAAAGAAAGGACTGGCGCGTGGCGGTGAGTGATACGAACAGGAGGCGGTTGAGGCGGTATCAAGCATGTAAGACAACAGGAAGCTCAAACTTCAGAGTCTTGCTTCGTTGGCGGCTTGTGAAAGCGAAGGATTGTCTATAGGTAGTAGATTCCCCGCTAGAAACCAAGGTTGAAGGGTGGAACTGGAAGAGATTGGCGAATCAAGACAATAGAGTGTGGAGTCTGAGACAGGCTTCGTGGCGTCTGCTACGCAGTAGAGGGGCGAAAGGAGAGACATGTCTTGTGAAAAAACATGGCATGGACAGATGAAGTTGAAGTGGTGTCGTTTGATGGTTGGCGATGATGTTGCAAATTCACGGCGTGCAGGAAGTAAGGGAGCTCCAGCTTAGCTGCACCTGCCAAGTTGAAGCTGCTGCCCTGTGCGCTCCTTCCTTCCCATAAGCCAGACCGCGTGGAGACCGTTGTTAGTGTCTCTAGGGAGAGCAGTTGGCGTTCTGAGAGCTCCTTCTCTGCTGTAAGGGTGAGTTAGTGGCTGAATTATAGGCAAGCTACAGGTCAAACCCCTCCGTGGCGCCTGCGCGAGACAACGTCTAGTGGCCATCGGTTGTTAGCGTATCTTCTAGCTGCTCTATTCGCACTATCAACTGCACTGCATGACTGCCAATAGGCCCTTGGCGACCTGAACCCAGGGGGCCGCTTCCGTGGTGGGGCCGTTTCTCGATTGCTATCGATAACGCACCTTGGGAAAAGTGGATTCGAATTTTTTCATCGTTCTTCTCAATGCAACATGCAGCCGGGTCTTCAGCCTCATCACATCTCAAGCTCAACTTCTCGTTATCAACTTTCTTAAGTCTGATTTTTGGCTTTTCCAGTCTCAACGCCACAAGCACACCAGTGTGTCATAGACGACCCGAAGAAGGAAACGTTGCTTGGTACTAACGCCAGCCATTGGTCCTGTACTTTCGCTCCCGCCCTGGCTCTTGCTCTGCCTCTCGCGTTCGCACTTTGAAAACCTGGAGAGATCTGAATCTAGTATCAAGCCCTTCAACGTGGTTTCCAAGACTCGATACCTTACTTCGCCTCGACGGATCGACGCCACGCCTATCTCGCAACCTCGTGGCACTGATTCACTTCCCGAGCACGAGGACAAAGTCTTGTTCACCTCGTGGCTCTAGGCATCGTCGGCTTCTATTCTCGAACCCTGCCGTCGATTCGCCTGGTCTCTTTCACCCCTTGCGTTCTCTCACCCGAGCATCCGGAGTCACAGCCGCTCTCGGATAATCTCTACAGTCTCGGATTCCGACGAGCCCGCGGCCTATTCGGCCTTTACCACCTCTTCCGGATACCGCCTCTCTGTCACTCACCCCTCCACCATGTTATCGGAAGAATTCTACTCCTGTATCTGCGGCCCGCCTATTGCGGCAAACACGGCCGTATCCAAAGATATCGGCATCTACGCCCATACTCTTAGCCCCAGCTACACCGTCAAGTCAACTCTCAAGAGAAGTGCTACCCCGGCCCACTGCTTAGCTATCAGTGACTCGCATGTCTTTGCCGCCCAGCACGAAAAGTCCCAGGTTCACGTCTACTCAAGATCGCGGGGCATCCAAGAAACAGTCGTTACCTTTCCAGAACGCATTCGGAGCTTGGCGTTGATTGACGATGTCTTGGCGTTAGGCACCTCCGAGGGCAGGTTGATCCTGTGGGAGGTAAACATTTCCTATTCCCGGATGCAATTCCAAACGTCTTGTTGTGGCTAACGAAACAACAGACATGCACTGGTCGCCAGCTGGTCACACCACCTTGCCACGTCCAAGCCGTTTCGTGTCTGGCCGTCACGCCCTATCACATCCTTACAGGCTCCGAAGATTCCAACATTCATGTTTGGACAATCTCCCGTCTGCTAGAGCTAGATGCTTCTGTGGAGAGTGAGCCGGACCGTACGCTCGCCAACCACAGGGCTGCCATCACATCGCTCGCTGTCAGTGGTAGTGTCAACCCGGAAACCAACATTTGCGTCTCGTCCAGCAAAGACAAGACTTGCATCATCTGGAACTATCAAACGGGCGATGTTCTACGTACACTATTGTTCTTCACGGCTCCGCTGTGCGTTTCCATGGATCCCTGCGGTCGTGCCGTCTTCGTTTCATCTGAGGACAGGGCTCTCTACCTCGTAGAGCTCTTCGGTGAGAAGCCGCTCATTGGTCCGAATAGCACTGAATCATCGTCGACTGTCGTTCAAGTCAATTCACCGATTGGAGTTGCTGATGAAGATGCTGGTTCGGCTTTGTGCTTGGCACCAAACCATGATGGCACAACAATCTTATCCGGTCATGCAAAAGGCAAAATCTTGCAATGGCAGCTGGCCGAAAACGGTCACCCCACAGAGTTGACAGACCTCAATGCCTCTGTGACGAACTTGGTGTTTCCGCCATTGCTGAAAACACCTCGACCCACAAAAGCTGTTGCAGTTGTCAAGCCCACTCAGACCGAGCGGCAATTCACCTTTACATCTCAACTAAACACAAGTCTCGAACAAGAGACGAGATTCGGCAAGATGCTCAATGGCTTTGGTTTGCCTGATGATGCGCTCGAGGCCGCCATTCTTTCGTTCCAGGAGTCTCATGCACAACAATGTGCCACGGATGAAGAGGCTCAGCAAGAGACTGAAGAGTTGTGGGATATTATTAACGAGCAACGGGCGCTACACAAGCTGGCTATGCAGCCGTATCACGAAGCCAAATCATCTCATACCTGAGAGCGTTTCATCTTTCCTTCACCCAAAACCAGACGGCGGCTCGAGCCTTCAATTGACCTTATCCAAACTTTTGTTTTCCTCCTTCCAATTCTCCTTATCTTCGCCTCTCGAGTCATTTGAGGAATTGCATCGGAACCAAATCCATCTTGAGCAGAAGAATCCGTGAAAGCTTGATGATTCGTCTCGCATGACCAGCACGAATCGGCCACGAATCATCTTTGTTTAGCAAACGACTAGAACCCGTCCTGATGGGGTGGTCCGGACCTACATGAGACGATTGTTTGGGGTACCTCGCGCCTCAAAGCTTAACCTTCGGCTATCGGCTTGTTGTTGATCAATCTTTCATACAACTTCCCGATATGAGGCCAGCCTGGCGAGCCGCGAAGAGATTCCTCGAACCGGGGTCCGGGGGGGTAAGAAACTGCACTTGTCAGAGGTGTTCCCGTCTTTGCCACAGGATCCCATGCGCTCAGGCTGCCGTTCACCCAAGTGTTCGTTTTGGGTTGTCACCACCAGACAAACAGCCCACAGGATCCTATTGAAACCGGTTTCGCATTCGTCAGGTCTAGAGCTGCTACCTTGCGTCAGTGGGGTTCGTCATGACTGGACGACAGCTACTAAAATATCAACAAATAGCCAGCCTTGTCGCTCGGTTCTTCTGACTTAGGTTCGATTCGTTGTGTGAAGTGAGAGAGTAGAGAGGAAGCCGTTTGACGACGAAAACGACCCCAAGATACACGATGAAGTTGAGCGCTGTAGCCACCCTCTTCACCGCCCTTGCGGCGGTGACCATTGCAAACCCGGTGACACGGTCGCACAGCCACGTCGTGCACGAGGAGAGGCATCCCGCGCGAAGAGAATGGGTCAAGAATCACAAACTACACACTATGGCCAGGCTGCCAGTACGGATTGGTCTTGCACAGTCAAACCTTCACCGCGCAAACGAGTTCATGAACGATGTGGCTCACCCCGACTCGCCCAACTACGGCAAACATTGGACCCATGATGAAATCGCCGAAATGTTTGCACCGAAGCAGGAGTCCATTGCTCTGGTCATGCAATGGCTTGAGAGCGAGGGCATCCACCGGAGTCGTGTCGAGCTCACAAGAGGTCGCAGCTGGATCCAATTCAACGGGACAGTAGGCGAGATGGAGCGGCTCTTGAAGACCGAGTACCACATGTACAAGCACGAACAAGGTCACAAGCACGTGGCTTGCGACAAGTACCACGTTCCGGAGCATTTGGTTCAGCATATCGACATGATCACGCCGACGGTTCACTTTGACCAGCGCATTGGAGAGCAAAGGAAGAACACCAAGCATGATCTGGAGGAGCACCACATCGAAGAGCTCAAGAAGCGGCAACTCAGGAAGCGCGAGCTCGCCAAGCGAGACGTTGCTACTGGCGGCAAGAACCCGGCCATTCAGGGCAGCCCAGACAGCGGCTTCGGACCCAAGCAGGGCGCGGTTGTCATGAACGCCCTCATGGATCTCAACCAGTGCGACTCCATGATCACTCCGGACTGCCTGCGGGCGCTCTACGCAACCCCTCCCGGGTCGCTCAAGTCGTCCAACAACACCCTCGGCATCGTCGAGTACACGCCCCAAGCATTCCTTCAGTCGGATCTGGATATGTACTTCAACGAATTTGAGCCTCGTGCGAAGGGACAGGGCCCCATTGTCAGCCTCGTCGGGAACGCCGTAGTACAGACCACAAACCAGAGCTTCCGCTTCAATGGCGAGTCTGCGCTCGATCTTGAGTTTGCCATGGCCATGATCCACCCTCAAACGACAACTCTGTACCAGGTCGGTGACCTCAACCAGGGTGCCAGCTTCAACAACTTTCTCGATGCGATTGATGGCAGCTACTGCACTTTCCAAGGTGGCGGTTCCAAGGATCCCAACATTGACGGGCAATACAGCCAAAAGGTCTGCGGCTCCGTCCCCATGGTCAACGTCATCTCCACAAGTTACGGCTTCAACGAGGCGGATCTCGGCAAGAAGTACGTCGAGCGCCAGTGTGCCGAGTACATGAAGCTCGGCCTGGCGGGCGTCACAGTACTCTACTCTTCTGGTGACTCTGGTGTTGCCGGTAACGGCAAGCAGTGCATCGACACTCAGACTGGTGCATACAACGAGGGCCAGCAGGGTATCTTCAATCCTTCGTTCCCCGGCGGCTGCCCTTGGGTTACCTCCGTTGGTGCTACTCAAATTTTGGAGGGATCGACGGTCCATACCCCTGAGAGCGCCTGCCAAAAGGCCATCTTCTCTGGTGGAGGTTTCTCCAACGTCTTCGCAATTCCCGACTACCAAAAGAAGATGATGGAGCAGTACTACGCAAAGAACGCGCCGCCGTATGGTGCAGACCGGTACAACAACTCCAAAACGGTGCGAGGTTTCCCGGACATTTCTGCCAATGGCGCCAACTATGTCACTGCCGTCAACGGCAAGTTCTCGCTCTCTTTCGGCACATCAGGTGAGACATTCGACTTCCAAATTCCAGCATCTGTTCGGCAAGAACTAACTTACTCGCAGCGTCGGCACCTGTTGTTGGATCAATTGTCAACATGATCAACGAGAAGCGTATTGAGGCGGGCAAGAAGCCTGTCGGCTTTATCAACCCCACGCTCTACGCTCACCCTGAGATTCTCAACGACGTGACCAACGGCGACAATCCAGGCTGCGGTACTAAGGGCTTTTCCGCCGTGGCAGGATGGGATCCCGTCACCGGCATGGGGTAAGTACCTTCTTCTCCCTGGTCAAGATTTTACAAGCCATCAACTAACAGACGCAACTAGAACACCTAATTACCCTGAGATGGAGAAGCTATTCATGAGCCTACCCTAATTTCAAAATAATGGCCGCGCCATAGTAGGCGGCGCAAGGAACATACTTACCACACACACAATGTCATATATATAGTGCTCCTCAAGAGGCATATATCAAAGACGCGGGACATTTTTTCTTGCCCAACCCCCTTTTTGTGGCCGCGCAGTGTAGAACTGGTCAGCTGCAGGGTCAGGATACCAGGAACGAGGGGGCAAGGCATTGTAGATTATAAGCATTAATAGAGGTACTTTACAAACACGTCGCAAATTTTTAATTTGTGATGTCTGTGGTGGAGGTTCTGAAATGGCCTGTCGTGGTGCAAAATGGGATAAACTATGCAAAGCTAGAATTGAAATTTATGCTATAAATCAACCTCCAGACTGATCCTAATTGCATTGGTAGAAATCCCACTAAAGCAAATGGTGATGAATCGATTGCTCATTGTTTCGGCCATGTTCACTTTGGTGCTTGACGAAAACCAGAGGTACGAGGCGAGACCGGCCACCCGGCACATTGGGAGCGGCTTAGACAGCGGATTAGTAAAATGCCGCGCCCCGAAAGGGCCGCTAAGGCTAAACGCCGAGCGGGAGGAGAGAAACCGCGTTTGCATCATAGGTCCGTTTCCCGCCCCGAAACCTCGAGAAATAATTCCCATTTGCGCCTCCTTCACTGCCCGAGAGCTATTTTTTTTTTCTTTCTCTCGCAACCGCACCTCACGACGACACACCCCAGCAGAACTTTCCACGAAGTCCCCTTCAAGCCATCGATAGGGTTTTTTTCCCTCCCGCACGGGGCACCGCATTTAAGTACACGAAAAGCGCATTCACGATGGCGACGGCGATACAAGCTCTCAAGGGCGATGCGCCGCAGCAGGCTCGGTCTTTGGTATGTAGAAAACGACGGGACAACTCTCCCACTATTCCTCCCGATTGCATACATGCTTGTGACTCTGTTATCCATTTGAATTCGAAAGATCCAGATGCCAAGACGTTGCGTCGAAAACGCCTGAAGAAGAGCTTCTGCTAACAGTATTCTTTGCGACAACTGTAGTACCGCCAGCTGTTGAAGACGGGCGAACAGTTTGCGACCTACAACTTCCGCGAGTACGCGAAGCGACGGACGAGGGATGCTTTCAGAGAGCACCAGAAGGTCGAGGACCCGCGGCAGGTGCAGGAGTTGATTCAAAAGGGGATCAAGGAGCTTGAGAAGCTCAAGGTTAGTGGGCTCTGTGTCTCCTCACGAAACTCCACCTTCTCGTTCTCGTCGAAGGAGCGTTTTTGGCGTGACGACTAGGGATGGGGGGGACGAGGGACGGGATTGTCCGGAGGTAATAGAGAACGAGCTAACACTTTTGGAAACAGCGGCAAACCATTGTCAACCAGTTTTACAAGTTTGATCGGTTAGTAGTTGAGGGCGGCGCCGCTGGCAAGCAAAAGGGAAACAAGGGCGATATTGTCAGACAAACGGAGCATGGGTGAGTTTCTCCTCTAGATCTACTTTCTAAGGGACAATAGCTTGGGTAATTAGAAACTGACTTTTGATGGCTCTACAGCTTCGACTAAACAGCGTAACTCCTCGGATTGTGGAGCGAAAGTCCAACTTAATAACGTCGCGAGCTCAACGGAACAATGACTCGGGATCTTTTCCTGTACAATATACTCAAACGGGGGGGCCGGAAGACAAGAAAAAAAAACGGCGGAAAGATCGGGGTGTATGACCATCAAAAGGGGGCGAGGAGGAGTCAAGATATTCCCTCAACTTTATGAAAGAAAGGGGCAGGGACCGGCGCGGCGGCAATTACTCCCCAAATGAAATGCACTCCTCTCTGGAGTGTTGACTTCTTTTTTTTTATAATCTCCAACCAGGGCTTTTATTTTTTGGGGGCATATAGATATGGCAATGGCGTTTCTATGACTGAGGCCTGTCGTTCTCGGGACTGTGGACGGTGGGATAGCATGGGTTTTGTTCGATGCGTTCGAATCCTGACTGTAACTTTGTCAGGAGTATCATTCTTGTCTGCCAAGCAAGCCTTCCGTTCGACTCGTATGCGAGTACTATCGAGGTCGATGGTCTCCCTAGGTTTGCAAGTGGCTGCGGGAGTACGCGTTGATAGGAACTGAGGGATCATATCCCACTCACTATGCAAAAATCTCACTCAAAGGAGCTTGGAACTGTGAGGCACATATATCGAACAACCAAGCTGGAGAAAAGCATTGTTGATGTCCTCCTGATTACTCACGGTACAGGTCCTTGTTGAATTCCACACCGAGGTCTCAGCAATCAACTCTCGGTGAACTCGGTAAGCTGACTAAGCAGAACTGTCCTCGCGCTTGCCGTCTTTAGAGTTCGCGACGAGGCTGCGTCTTTGGGTGGAGCCAATCCACGGCAGTCTACAGCGACGGTAGCTCAATCATCAGCGAAACAACATAGCGTCCGCGCGCGTCGCATCGATTTGCATCAATTATTTGCAACTTGAGGTGCACATTTCTTTCTTGTCATAGCCGTTAGCCTGCGCCCACGAAGTCATTGTCATTCGAGTCCAGAATTTGTGGACCATCGTCGCGAATCAACCAGAGCTCCGTCGCTGCGCGCGCGACCCTGCATCAATTGGAATTGGACCAGCTTCGAACCCCTCTTGGATACTGTGACCGCGTCCGCCGCTTCGAAACACTGTTTTCACAATGGCGCCAGGAGTAAGTTCTGTCAAGTAAACATTTGGGCTCAAGTCGAGATTGCCTTGCAACCAGTGGCAAGTAAGTCTAACACAGTGACTCTCGATAGACTCGACGCGCGAATCGTAGCGGATACACCGAACACGATGACTTTGAAGGTCTCCCCGTGCGCCAATGGCGCCAGGAATGGGTGAGCGTCGAGCCCCCCGCGCCCGCCGAGACAACGCAGAAGAACGACATCTGGGACGTCGAGCTCCCCTGGGGCATGCCCAAGGACGCGGGTCTCCTGCCCCAGCACAGCCAAGACCTCCTCCGCGCCGCGCGATCGGGTGTCCTCTACAAGAGGCCCGCGCCAACCGAGGAGGAAGAGGCCGAGACCGACGCCGTGCCCGACAAGCCGGAGAAGAAGGAGGACGAGGCGGAGACCAAGGGCTTCCAGATCAAGGTGTGGAAGCAGATCAACCGCAACTCGGAGGGTTCTCCCGTCTCGCACCTGGCCAAGCGCAGGAAGGGCACCGTCACGATCTCCTCCAAGACGGTCTCGAGCCAGGTTCCCGGCGCGACGGTGACCAAGGCTACTGTGCGACGAGTCGATGCCGCAGGAAACCCGTATACGCAGGAGATTACGCTGCAGGAGGGCCAGGCGGTCGAGGGCGAGATCATCTCGACGACGGTCGTAGCCGTCGCGGCCGTCGATCCTGCGCAGCAAGCGCCGCAGCGCGTCCGGCGACCACCGCCACCTAAGAAGAAGAACAAGCCTGGTCCGGGACGCGGTCGCAAGAAGAAGATTTTGCCTTTGCCTGCGCCGGCGGCGCCTGGCGCACCGGCTGCTGCGCCTCCAGTAGAAGGTGCTCCTGCAGCTCCCAAAGTTGAGGGAGCGGATGGGACGGACCCTGTAAGTTTACCGCGCTCCCTGTACTGAGAGCATGTGACTGATCGGTTTCTAGGCTGTCAAGCAAGAGCGGGAGGACTCGAACAACCCCGATAGCGAGATGGCTGACAATGACGACGACGACGGCGACGACGATGATGGTGATGATGGCGATGACGGCGACGAGGAGCAGCGCGATGGTGAGAACACGGATAGCCAGGACCAGGAAATGACCGACGCATCTCCATCTGTGCCCACGCCGAGTGTTGACACAACGGCGGAATTCACCGACCCCGAATCACCAGTGCCAAAACGCGCTGCGCCGTTGGCAAATCCCGTCAACCTCGCGCCTCCCAACATACACCTGGCAAACTCCTCTCCCAAGGGCAGCCCTCTCAAGAACGTAGTCTTGCCGTCCCCCACAGAGCCACCAGCTCAGTTTTCATCTATTTCAGAAGCATTGGTGCCCCCGGCAGCGCCAAAGAGCGAGCCTGTGCAGGCTGACATGCCTATGGGTGGTGGACCTGAGCCCCCGAAAGAGCCGTCTCCGCAGCCTCCCACTGAATCAGTGGATTCGCTTCTGCCTGATCAGCTACCTCTTGCCGACAACTCAACAGAGCTCCAGGATGCATCGACAGCACTCCCGCCTGCCGAAAAGGTGGGCGACATCGTCTCCCCCATGGCTGAGACAAGATCAACCTTTTCGTTGGCGACGACTGCAGAGACCGATGCTTCGGGTACCAGGTTAGAAAGCGGTGACCAAACCGTGGCGTCAAATGAAGCTGCACAAGACTCGATGATGCTAGACGCTCCCGAGGAACGTCAGCCCTCTCCGGTCCCCGAGGCTCCGAGGGCCCCTGAGATTCCAGGGCTTTCTGAAGCTCTCTCAGCCTCGGAGGCACCGCCGCCTCCTGTCGAGGAGCCAGCACCTCTTGTCGTGGAGGAGATTTCTGAAAAGAAGGAAGAAAGCCCCATTGTTCCGCCAACTAGCGCTGCTGAACCTTCCGTTCCGATTGCTGAGGTTGAGCCAGTGGCACCTGTGGTGGAGGAGATGCCACTTGCGCCCCCAATCCCTGAACAACCCACAGAAGCTGTCGTGTCACCGGCAAAGTCTCCCGTTAAATCGCCATTGAAGTCGCCAGTAATTCCGGCAGCGGAGTCACCAGTCAAATCACCCGCTCCCGCGTTGGAACCCCCAGCTCCCTTGGAGCCTCCTATTGTTGAGCCTGCCGACATCCCACCAGAGATTCCAGTCGAAGTACCCATTGAAGCTCCCGTTGAGGAGTCGGCTGCGTTGCCGCCGCCAGCACCCCTCGAGCCCCCAGTGGAGCCTTCCGTAGCCCCGTTGGCGGAGATCCCGGTTGAGATTCCAGTCGAGGTCTCTGCCGACATCGCAATGGAGGAGCTACCGGCCGATCTTCCCGCAGAGAAACCCATCGAGACACCAACCGAAGTTCCAGCCGTCGAGATCCCGACCGCCGAACCTGAGCCGGTCCCGCCAGCGCCTGCCGAAGTGCCAATGGTACCGGAAGACGACGGCCCGGATCTGCTTGCCGGTTTGGAGACGGAGCTGGATCGCCAAGCCGAGATTAGCAAGTCTCCACTCCCCGAACCGCCTGCGGCCCCGCATCCGGAGCCAGCGGAGCTCCCTGAGATTGCCAACCCGGTGCCGTTGCCCGAAGTCCCGCCAATCGAGCCTGAGAAGCCCGCACAAGAGCCAACAGAGGCAGCGGCGGCCACTGAGAATGCTCTGGTCCCAGAGGTCCCAGAGGTCTCAGAAGTTGCAGAGGCAGAGGCAGAGGCGGTTCCTGCTGTAGCTGCTCCCTTGGCTTCGGAACCGGCACCGGCTGAGGAAGCTGCCGCGCCCACGGAGACGCCAGCTGCAGAGACGGCACCCACGGAGGAGCCAGAGAAAAAGGCGGAGGAGAGCTCGACTGATGCCGTTGTACCCGCAGCCGATGCCTAGTTTGCGTTTGCTAAAGTGGATTTGTCGAGGTACACTACTTGTCCGGGGGTGTTGGAAGCTATCGGTGTTTGACAAGGCGTAAAAGGAGAAAAGGCAGGCTTAGGCTTTGCCTCGTGTGTAAATTGTATGATGGAGTACCTTACTGTTAGATGTTTGATTGGAACACGAGCGCCGTTGAATCGGCAAAGATGCCTTGACTTGTTTTTTGCCTCACGTTTCGACTACTCGTCTTTCCGAAACCGACGCCTTGGTGAACGAATTTTGCTCGGGGAACATTTCCCCTTGGATTTTGTTCGATCGAATGTACGGATATTTCAACTATATACACAAAACCTCAAGCCTATTTTTTTTTCTTCTTCCTTTGCCCGCGCGGGACCAGTGAAGGGAGAGCCAGCCTTTACCATTCCAGAACAATGCTATCCCAAATGAAACCTCTCCACGTCGTATTCCGCGTAAGTTGGAACGTGACCTCGTTCTCCCCCTGCTTTAGCAGCGCACCAGGGACGGGGAACTCAAACAGACGCCACTCGCCCGCCGCCGTGGCGCTGCGGTACACGGACGGGTCGTTGAGCAGTCCCGACGTGGAGTCGACTCCCACGGCGCCGCTGGTGAGGTTTCCCACTTGCTGTCCGTTGGCGAGGACGACGCTGCTTGCGCCCGTGGAGTAGCCCGCCAACGAGACGATGAGATTCGCGGACGCGGGGGCCGGGTCGGGTAGGGTAGGGATGCGGAAAGAGATTGTGTAGTTTCCCTTGTAGGTCTGGCCGTAGCACCAGTCTGAAGTCTTGCTTGCGGAGCAGGTGCTGTTGCTGCCGGTGGTAGCGGCGCGGAAGACGATGTTCTCGGGACACAAGGCGATGATGGCGTGGCCGAAATACGGGTCTCCTCCGTGTGCGAAGCCGAGGGATGTGCGATCAAAGTCGCCGACTTGGAAGAGCTTGGTGCGCTTCGAGACGGCCCAGTTGAGCGTTCCGAGGTCCGTCGTCTGGCCTGACTCGGTGACGTGGACGTCGTTGAAGAGGATGTGCGTTGTCACGTCGGCGAGGGCGGCGCCGGCGGACCAGGCTTGAAGGGCGTAGCCTGCCGAGGTGGTGCGGACGTGGGGGATCTCAAAGGCGCCCGAGGCGTCGGCGTATGTTGTGTAGTAGTAGTCTGAGCCCATGTCGAGGGCCGTCTTGTTGGGGTTGTTGTCGCCGAGGAAGACGGCGGCGCCGGCGGCGGGGCGGCCGTCGGAGAGGAGGAGTTTGCCCCTGACGGTGCCGCGGGAATGGTAGGCTGCGTCGTCGAGCCAGGGGTAGGGCCAAGAGGCGAATTCGGAGGCGGCGCGGGCGTCTGCGTCGGATTTGGAACCGTCGTTCTAGGGAAGGTGGGTGGTGGTTAGTTTTGATGGAGGTTATCGAAGAGAAATAGGGGGATTTCACGTACGAGATACCAGAGCCAGGGACCCCACATCTTGCCGACGGGGAAGACGTCGACGGCGGAGACTTGGAAGTGGGTGCCGTGGACCATGTTGAGTTGGACGGCATCGCCGGTGGCACTCTCACGGTGAACCTAGGAGATGTCAGCGTGATGTCCCGAGATCACTGCTACAGACCAAAAACGTACCATGAGCTCCTGCTTCAAGTGGTTGCCATTGTAATAATCCTTGCCGGCATTGATATACCAGCTCCCAACTTCATCGCCATACACGCCATAATACTTTTGCGTGCGGATGAAGTCAGAGAAGTCGTACTTTGTGATGTACCCCGTGCCATCAGGCGTGCGCCAGGTCTCGTCTTGGACCTTGTTCTCAGGTAGGTAGTCAGCCAGCTTCGGTAGCGGCTTGTCGTGGAGGTCCGTCTTTCCGTTGGGAAAAGTAGTGTTGTCGAGGCGCCAGAGGGTGCGAAACTCGCCCAGGGTGGGCAAATTGCGATTGACAAAGTACTGGTAGGCGCCGGCGAGGCCTTGGAAGATGACCCAGTGGAAGTCGCCGTCATTTGCCGTAAACTTGACGTCGATGAAGGGGGTTCCTTCGTGGGTGCCCTTTTTGGCGATGGTCGCGGAGGACCAGGCGATGTCGTTTGCGGCGCCGTCTAAAAAGATGAGCGTCAGTTCCACGTTTGGGAAGTTTCAAGGTTCTCGATGAGGGTATTCACGTACTGTAGCTTACGTAGTGGCCAACGGCGTTTCCGACCAGGTCGCGGTCTTTGTAGTACAACTTCACGCCGTACTTGAGACCTTGGGTCATGTTCCACACATCATTGCCAATGATCCACGTCTGGTTATCGACCTGCCTAAGGAAAGGTTCGGTCTGTGTCGGGGCCGCGAAGGCGTTCGAAATCAACCCTCCAAGGGCGGCGGCGAAAAGACTGCTTCTCATCTTGGCAGACAAAACTTCGACGTCACGTCAAGAGTGAGAGCAACGACGACTAGAGCCCGCAAGGTTCGCTCTTTCTTGTATTCTTCTACCGCTCAAGCAGGCACCGAGGGAAGACTAAATAAGCCCAATGACCTGAATGACGACTCAAGACCCTTACTCGAGCCTATCCCGAACAAGCATTGAGCCGCGCAACCGGCACGCCGGTGCCGCTCTTCTCCTCATTCTTACCCCTCGTGGCTCGTGGGTTCCGTGGGGAAGAGAAGCGCATGGTTCGTATTGCTTCTTTTTGGCCCTGAGTATGCGGAGTGTTGAGTGGTGAATTGGTGATTTGACTGGGGGAGGCAACGTCAATCGGTCAAGATTGGGGCGGGCGCATATCGCAAGCAGGGCACTACCCCGTTCCCCGCAATCCAAGTAAGCTTAGCTGCTAGCAAACGGCGAGCTTTGATGGGTGGAAATTCAGATATCAACCTAGTCTTGCCTCGCTCCTTTCGGGAGAGCGGCTGATTGGGATTTGAGGAGTAGCCCGGACTTTGAGCTCTGAGCGCAACTAGGTTTTTTTCGAGATCGCCAAGCTATCCCCGAGGACGTATGGTGCTAGCTGCTGCATTGCTTGAATTTGGGGGAATATTAGGCATGGGGTAACCCCGACTTCGGGGTACCATGGACCGAGGGTTGGGGTAGGTGCGTCGTCTTATGAAGTTTGACCTGCCCGAAGTGCTTGATATGCAGCATCTTGTTGTCATGAACTGTCATGAGCTGTCGTTTGTTGTGGCCGAGATTGCCGGTCAACCGATTGGAGTTTGGGCTGAGATTCCTGCAGATGATGACATTGGGATGCGGCCCGATTTGCTCGGAGTTGAGATATTGCGTCTAGAGATCTAGGTACTGTACGGATACGAGTGGACAGAACAGACCAGGTAAGGTAGATGCTGAAACCAAGTCAATAAGGAACCATGTATAATAAATTGTGCAATCTTACCTTACGAATACTTGCTCACTCTGCTTGCGTACGACAAATCAAGCATCGGGTGCTGGAGTTAGAGTACTAACAAGCCTCCTGTATCCGTCGACACCGCTCCTTCCATCTCGAAAGATAAGTCAGGGCACGAGCAAAGACAAATTGACAACAACAGAATCCGAGCTCATACTTCCGGGACATGGAAGGTTAATAGATTGTTGTTGACTAGATGTAACCGTACAGAGTACGGATACCTTGCCTTAGTAAGGTGAGAGATGTCGGTGAGGAAGATGTCGAGTCAGAAAGATCACCAGCCACACACTGTGTGCACAGACCAAGGCTTGGGTTGCAGCACTTGTGGCTGAGTTTATACCAGGTGTGGTAGCGACAAGGGAGGGAGGTGCCGACGGAATGGAAAGCCTCGGGAAGGCACCTTACGGATAATCTGCAACAAATCATTCCGAGTTTGGATTAATCAGCCGTGACAAACACCGGGAGGGGCCAAAGGAGATGAGAGGGACACATTATGAGGAAACTGCCGTAGTGTAGATGATAGATGATAGAGGTAAACCATAAGGTACCTAGATGAAACTGCGCTATTCATTGAGCCTGCCTTGTCCGCGTGTTTGCTTGCCCGCCCGATTTCTTGCAGCTGCATCTTCCACGGGCAGCAATGCTGCTCAGTAACATCGGGTCGGGTACGGGGTTGCCGCTTTCTCTCTTGGGTCTTCTGATCGGTCCTTCTCAAAGAGTTGAGCATCGCATATCGCAGGCACGCAGGATGATCTAGGCTCTTCCACAGTTTTTTGCTCGCGTGTTGATTTTTCTCCTTGCCATAAGCTACCTTAGTGCAAATGTTTAATGTCGGTATTAAACGCAAGATCATCAAAGTACCAAAAAAGGCACTTCTCCGGGTCACGTCAATACAAGCTCCCACATAGCGCTGGGTCAGGATCGACGGCTACCCGAGAGCGAACCAGTCGTGACCATATCTCACAGACCTCTGGGAGCTCGAGCGAACGCACAGAGTTGAGAAGACCCTTTCACTCAGAGTCCTTCCCCATCCGTGTCAGTGTCTCACGGCATAGCAATTGGTTCAGATGGATCCCGAGCGGCCGGAACATTGAAGACGCCAAGTCGGCGCTGAATGGATACTCAACGGCCCGTCTGATGGAGACCAGCAAGACAACACTTTCGGTGCCCGGCACGATGGGATGTCAAAGTCGCCAACCAGCCAGACTGTCAGACACGGTCTATTCGGAGGCCGAAGTGAACGCCGGAACGGTCACCCGCGGAGATGAAGATGGAGATGGAGATGGAAACACCAGGGATCGTGGCAAGACGGGTGCTTACTTACGAAACTTTGCACAAGAACAGGAGCTTAAAGTGTGCCCATCACGCCACTCAACACTATGGCCAGCCCGGTCCTATTATTGTAAACCGAACTAACAGTAACATTACGAAGGATTCGGCATCATCCGTACCGTCTAGGCGACAACGAAAGAGAGTTTGTGTTTGAGCTGCACCAGGTACGGGTCCCTGCAGGGGAAAGGACGGCCTGGCCTGCCACGCCTGGCTCAACTGAGCACAAGTCTCCAGCCTCCCAAGAGGCTATCGTAGCCGATCCAAAGTACGAGCAGGCCCCAGCGCGTGCCGCCGTCGCCGCCGCGCCGCGTAGCGTGGCGCCAATCGCATCCAGAAGAATTCTCGCTGATATTCTGGTGCCTCCGTCCTTTGCACCTACATACCGGAGCTTCACGTTTGCATCACTTTCATTTTGACGAGTGCCACACTCATGCTGTGCTCCGTAATGTACGAATACCCTGAGTGGATGACCTGAACCAGGGGCCCAGAGCGGCGGAAAGCTTGCCGAAGATGAAGGAAACATGAAAGAGAGGAAGGTGACGGTGATCGATCCCATACGGCCCCGATCCGCGGTGTCTGGACATGCCGGTTTTGGCCCCCATCCGACGCTACCTTGCGCCGCAGACCATGTACTCAGAGAGAGAACCTGAGAGATGCATCCATTCGGCGGTTCGGCGGTTCTTTCTCCTCCCCTGACAACGGCAGGCCTGGATGAGACTGGACTGTTCCCCGCCGTCAGTCCCTTTACCTTTCTCACTTTCCGAGGTCCTCTCCGCATGACGTTGATCAAGCCTCATCCAAGCCTGACTCGCAGAGCCTGGCGAGACGCCATTCTCTCATTTATCCTCACACCCGTCACGCCCTATTCTAGTCCTGACGCCAGAAAAGAACGGCCACCGGCCAGTCCCATGGTTGCCTCACTTCCCGCACCGTCCATTGACATCAGATGCTCCCCAGAAAGGCCAACCTCAAGCTGCCCTACTACGCAGCCGTGACAGCCACGGTAGTGTAGACTCTTGCTAAGTTGCCTCAACTCAAACCCGCACCGGGGTGTCTACCGGGGTGGCTGAAAGTCAAAGTTGCCGTTATTCTGTGTGTGTCTCGTGGGTTACACTCAACAACGTCCGAATCCCACTGGGTCATCCCCTGTGCCAACCCTCAAGTCCTTGGTCTGTGCAGCTTCAAAGAGAGAGACGCATGGTCCAACTCGTCCAAGAGCTTGGCATCTCCCTCGATATCGCACGTGGGCGAACCGGCACCGACAAGTTCACCAACCATCAACCGACCTTTTCCAGCTTGTGTGTTCCTATCCCAACTTATTAACGCGTGGGTCCCGTCAAGGATTTCGAAGACTGAAGCAGGAAGTTTGCATCTTCGACCCTCTCTCCATTCGCTCTATCGATTAATCAAACAAAAGAGATTCCATCGAAAAAGTAACGTAGCGTCTCGCCCTTCGGGATTAGGGTCCGCTTCACGCCATCGAAGCCACGGCAGACACCAGTGCCGATCACTGACGCGCCTCGAGCTCGCAGCCGGTAAACTCTAATCCCACGCTTGAACCTTTCAGGGGGACCAACGAGGGCAGAGCCTAACTGTTTGGGCCTTCATTTGAATCTAGACCTGCGAAAAAAAAGAAAAAAAGAGGATTACCTACCGCCTGGATGGAAATACCCGCTCTTGTGCGTCCCTTTACGAACTTTTGGACGTGGAATGCTATCAAACAACGCGACCTCCTGACGTCCTAATCATATCATATTTCCCTTTTCCCACCGTCTTTCTGCCTACATTACCTATATTCGTCCCTTGGCCCCCACGCCCCGTCCAGCGGTCCCGGCTCCCGGGACGTGTGGTCTGCCTGCTTCTTCATCGACCGATTCCGTTCTCCACGAAATCCTTCGCGGCCAATCCCCAGGTTTCTCGTTCCCACCGGTTGTCAACTAGTTCCACATCCCCGCAGCTTCGGTCTACCTACTTGACTCTTTGTCTGCCTTCATGGTTTGCGGTTTGCCTGCGTACAATCCAGGCTGGCACTCAACCGGCAGACCCGCGAGGCTGGGCGCAGTCGACCCCATGAGCGATGGATTTTGATGAAGAAACCAAGCCAAATCTGACAACCTTGAACATGAGCTCCAACGTGAGCGTTAGAAGCGAGTCTATCGGCGCTTTCGACCCTGCTACCCAGCAGCAGAATGGGTCAAAACCGCCCATCAAGCGCAGGTCTCCAATAGCCTGTCGGAGGTTCGTCCTGCTCGCCAGTGCGGCGGACATATCGCGAACTTGACGAGCTAAACTGTGTCCCAGATGCCGTCGGATGAGGAGCAAATGTGTGCATGAGAAGGGACAGCCGCCGTGTAAATCCTGCGCGGAAGCCGGCATACCAGCGAGTGAATGGTACCGTCCACACCGAGCAACGTCCGTGACGCGATCTCGAAGCTAATCAACGACAGCATCTTTCCCCAACGAGGCCAGCCGGATCTCGACCGCGAATACCGGCATCCTCGCTTGAGGGCTGAGAAGGCCGCGAAACGAGAAGCCGACAAGGCTAGACGTAGCGCGTCAGATGCTCAGGTCCCTCGGGGTCCCGGCGCGCCAGCTCTTCGTAAACCTGCAGACGAATGGGAGCTTCTCCCACCACTACCCGAAATCATCGACGCAGTTCACGGATTCACCCGCAAGTATTTTCAGCTAGGTTTCATTCCGAAGGAGCTTTTCCCCCGGCAGCTGCAGCAAGATCACCGTTCCGTCAGCGTCTTCCTTGTACTCGGTATCCTCAGTGTCTCTGCTCGCTTCTCCCCAGCCCTGGCCCAGAGATACCATGGGGAGATGGAAGCCGTCGACTTCTTCATGGAACGGGCTAGCAGCCTCGCGCTCAACGAACTGTACCAAGAGCCTACCCTAGAGAGATGTCAAGCCTTTTATCTGTTAAGTCTAGCGCAGCAAGGCGGCGGTATGAGGAACAAGAGCTACGTGAGTTCCCTGCATGGAGTATTCATACGGGCAGTGCTGAACGCTTGCTAGATCAACATTGGCATTGCCACAAGGATGGCCGTCTTGATGCATCTGCATCGCGAAGAGTTCTACAAGATGAAGAATCCCACGAGGGAGATGATTATCAGGGCGGAATCTGCACGGAGAACTTTGGTTAGTTGGACAATGCTTCAGAGGGGGGAGAGCTCTGCTAACAAATATATCATAGTGGATGTTACACAGTCTGTGATCACGAACGAAGACGAACGTGGCTTTTGCTAACAACACGTAGGCCAGGACAATCTCCATTGCGGTGCTCTTTCCCCCGTGTCACTAGCTGCCAACGACATCACGGCTCTTCTCCCTAGTAACGAGGAGGACTTTGCCTACGGCCGTGAGCCTTTGTCCCGTGCCGCGCTCGAGGACACGCCGCCAGCTCGCGAGAACCCTTCATTGATCCACCAACCATCTCGATCATTGTTCGCGAGTCTGATGCAAGCACATTATTATTGGGGGAAAGTCGCTCGTCGAGCGTTGGCAACGATGAAGAGCGCCAATCCTTGGGATCCGACGAGCGAGTACGCCATTACAGCAAAGCAGATCCTAAGCTGGGAACAGCAGCTTCCGCAAGATCACCGATGGAGTATGGTTCTTCTCAAAGGGCACAAGTCCGTCGGCGAAGATCTGGTATGTGCCAAGATTCACTACGGTTGGAGTTGGAGTTGACAAGTTCAGGCCTACCTCGGTATCACTATGATAACGAAACTATGCAACATTGTGCTGAGGCGTGCGTATCTCGAGAAGTAAGCCCAACCACTCTTCGTGCTCCTACTCCTCCGCAAATACTGACCTGAATAGCATCATCAAACCAGACGAGAAGGATATGCAACGCCGGGCGTTTTTCGCCAACATGTCCGACGACCTCTTCCGAAACGTGCGGGAGTTGTACGAGCAAATCGATGCTCAATTCAGCGTCAGATCCTCGGAGGAAGGTGTGGGAGCCCAGATGGCGTCGTTCTGCGTCTACAGCTGCGGCCTTTTCTCGACCTACCTGGTCAAGTACCGGAACAGTGAGTACCCAGAAGCCGTGGAGATGTAACCGCATCGTGCTAACCATCCTAGTCTGCTCCGATAAGAACATTGTCGCGCAGGCTCCGAACATGCTCCAGCGGTGCATGTCCATCCTCATCGAATCTAAGCAGACTTGGCCCCTCGCCTCCCGCTGGCTCGAATCTCTGGAGCGCTTCTCGCGTGATCCCAAAGCAGCTGCCTTTAGTCTTGAGGGCAGTATGGCCGACGGCGTAAGTTCCAGCCCCTATTTCCAACCCAATGGTGCTCGAGAAGGGAAAAGCTGACGAGAATCATATCAGAACGACCGAACCCTCCGACCGCTCCATCCCTCGCCATCCAACTTCACAAAGGGCCCACGCGCCGAGGCACCCAAGTACCAGCTCCCAGGCCCGCCGCCGACCCCGTTGAACGAGAAGAAGCCAGTGCCACTACGACACAGCAGCATCAGCAGCAACGCATCCAACAGCGTCCTCCCTCCCCCGAGCCCATCACCGAGCCTACAACAACAGCAGCAAATGCACCAGCAACACAACTCTGCCTTCCCGCTCCCGCCGCTCATGAACACAACCCACCAACACCAGCCTCAACTCCATCACCAACAGCAACACCAACATCATCAACCCCTCTCTCCACACCATCAACAACAACACCACCTGCTACAACACCAGCCGCAACCACACCACCAACTCCAACAGCAACAACGCCACCAGCATCATCCTCCGACACCCCAAATGCAACAACACCACCACCAGCACCTCCCCCCAGAACTACACCCCCAGTTCTCCCCACCCATCTACTCCCAAGCACCCCCACCCTACAGCCCCAACAACGGCATGGGCATGCTCGTTCAAGCAGCAGCCTTCGACACCACAGGCCCCATCCTCGGCGCGCCGGCGCAGCAGCAGGCTCCGCCATCATCGACGAACCCGTACGATCCCACCACGGCCGCGGCGGTGGCGGCGTTTTACAATTCCCCGGGCTCCGCGTCCATCGTTCTCGGCCCCGGGACAGACGGCTTCGAGTGCGAGCTCCAGAGCTGGTTCGACGGCACGGCGCCGGTCCAGGCGACGAGCTGGATCGGGAACGGGGCGGCCGGTCTCGGGTGGTTTGGGTCCACGTGAGCTGTTCACACTGAAGCGATGGCCTTCATCGAGGCAGAAAGCAAAGAACGGAATCAGAGAAGCCAAAAGAAAAGATTGTGAAAGTGCGCGTGTGCGTGAGGAGAAAAAGTGCTATTCGAGCGTCAATCTGAGCGATTCAGTCATTTCCTTTTTTTATACATCAACCCCCTATTTAATCATACCTAGAGATCCGGCGCCAGGTTCGGGAAAATAAGGAAAGGAGAAAAAAGATAACAGAGTCAGCACTACTTGCGCCAAAATCTCGGAGGAGGGGCCGGCGCAACAATCATGAGACGGAAATATGAACCTTTGGGATCAGTGGGTCATTTTGGATTCCATCATCTATCTAGCCGTGCTTTCCTTTTTGCTACGGGGTGTTGCTTCATATATACTTTAGATCGAGATACCTGAGTGAATTAAGTTCGACCTTTGTCTACAATGCCATCTTTTCGCGAATTGACCCATTTGTGTAAGGTGTACTCTGTGTCTGTCAGATGAAACGGATTTGGACCGACTTCCGTGCAGAAATTGGACTCACGCTAACACCGAGAAGCTGGGGAGTTGGAAGAAGTGGTATCATGTTGAACGGTGTACTGGAAACAAAACATCTGAAAGGGAAAATGCTTGATCTGTAATTTCAGGAGGTGGGTTTTGTTTCCCATCAAATTTTATCAACTTGTCCCACGGGATGGTATATTCAACTGCAAACATTGAGAAGCACGGCGCTGCCAGGAGCGAAAAGATAACCCACAGCGCTTCGGTTTCGAAGGATGGAAACAAAGCCTGGGCACAAACACCGACGACGCCCATCGCGGTCTGGATAAGTGTACACTGAAGTCCAGATAGATAGAGTCCGTCAACTTCGTCATGGTACTTTTGACGAGTATTATGTAATGGTTTCGTCAAGCAACAGAGATAATTTCATCGTGGCAGAGTGTGGGAAATCCATCCATGTAGTTCGCAGATATCTGCCTCAGAGAGCAACAGTCATGGTATCCAAGTCTTATATCATGACACCACATTCACACATTTCAGAGACTGAAGGGGGCAAAACTCATTGAACTTCTACGACTATCAATCAGTGCTAGACATGAAGCCACTTGACCTCGTCATAAGCACGTTGTGTGCCGTCTGTTTCTTCCTCTGCAGGATCCGTCTTTCCTCGCTGCGCCTACACTCTCCTGTGATATGCCCATTTCGCAAGGCCCTTCCTTTCTCATCCGCCCGCCGAGTGCGCGCGAGTCTTCTTTCCGATGAAGGAAAAGATACTCCGACGAAATCGCATACAAGTATGGCCTAGAGCAGAAAGCCTTCAGAAAGGCTAAAGGCTCTTCCTTTCCCGACCCACCTGATCACTTGACCAGGTTGGTTCGTCCGAGTTGGGATGTGGCCGACTCCGAAATGTGTATTGACGTTGTTCATTTCCCCGTCTCTCATTGCTCTCGTTTCCCCGTTGAAGGATGAAATCAAACTCCGGGTTCCATCTGAGGGAAACTCCTTCTACATGACTTTTAGGTCGCCAATGCGCTTTCTATGCGCGGCGTACATGACAATGAGGACTCCCGCCTTCTCTCTAATCCAGCTTTCCGTCGCGAAAATCAAAGTCCAGAAGATAACAGCCAAGGGGTGGGTGAAGTGGTTGAATAAGGGGTTGCAGTTTCGTGATGTGATATGGTGTGCTGGCAAGGGGTATTGGGGTAAAATTAGTCCTGGGGTGGTGGTGCAAGGGTGTCTATATACACGCGAGGGAGCTCCGTGTCTTTCGATGCTGTGTTGTGGCAAGAGCTGGGATTGGCTGTTCTCTCTCTCCTCCGTTTGACGCAGATCCGGGTTTCGGTAGAGAAACCGGCTGCTCCAGGATATGTGCTGGGCTTGGGGGTTGGTTGGTTGTGAATAATCAAACAAGTCGAAATACAGCGTCAGCCTCAAGCTTTTCAAAGCTCAAGTCTGCGCCATGACGCCGGAGGCACCGCCAAGCTGACGCTTGACCTGTTCGCGTGCCCAGCGAGCGGTCTCGATGGTTCGGGGCTGGAACTCGCGGTTGGTCTTGGTCTCCTTGATGAGCGCAGTGAGCCACTCCTGGCGGAAGACGTCGACAAGCTCGCCGTTAGGGTAGGCCTCAGCAAGGTCGCCAATAACGCCCATGGATGCACGCATGAGAGCCTCGCTACGGTTCATGTCGCTGGCAATCATGTTCAACAGCTGGAAGATCGAAGGCACGTATTGCTGAAGAGCAGGAGCTGCAGAAATGGGTTAGCGGAGAGAACAGAAACAGGATCAAAATCATGATTAGATGAGACTTACTCTTGCCACCGGACTTCATAGCTCCGATGATACCACCCCAGGCATCCATGATACCCTCGCGAAGAGAGATGACGTAGTCGTACATCTCGTACGGGCCCTCGGGGCCGGCGTTGACAGTCGCCGCCTGCTGCAAGACCTGAGCGATGACGGACAGGTATGTCTCAAAGTGGCCGCCAATGGCGCCAGCAATGTCGCCGAAGCACTGCAGGATAGCAGGCTTGAACTGGTTGCTCAAGGCGGTGCTCTGTGAGAAATGTTAGCGAGGCCTCACTTACACGTACAATGCCAACCCCGTGTCGCATCCACATAATGATGGATGACAACACTTTGAGTGCCGATTGGCGGTGATAACGTACCTTGAGGTTGTGAAGCAGGTGGTTCATGAAGTTGTCGCAGTACGGCTGGCTGCGCTCGCCAAGGGATCGCGTCAGATCGCTGACAAGACCGATAGCCATGGAGCACAGTGCGGGCTCCTCCTGGTTTGACAGAGCGTTGTAGAGGAAGGGAGTGAAAGCCTCCATGTACTTGGAGAAATCCTCCTCCATGGCGTTGGCCAGAGCGCTGATGGTAGCGAAGATACCATCGGGAACGCTGGACTTGCTGCCGACGGTGCTCAGAATCTGGAGCAGGGTCTGCATAATTCTGTCGCCCTGGGGAACAATCTCCTTGTCGAGTCTCTGGATGATGGCCTGGAGAACGGTGCACAAGCTAGTTTGCATCTCCTCCAGCATGATCCTGTCCTCAACACTAACGACCTGGGTCTGCATGGGAACGGTACCCTCTAGGCGCTCGATGACGACGCCGGAAAGGGAGGCGATGGGCTGCATGCTCTCGCTGGCGGCATTCTGCACGAAGACGTTGAGAACCTCGTAGGCGGCGGTGCGGACGTACGAGTCGCAATCGGGGCGGGCCGTGAGACCAAGCAGGTTGGTAACACTCTGGTTGAAGTGAGGAGTCAGAGGGTTCTGAGCGGCACCAAGGTCGCCAGAGAAGCGCTCGGCCAAGTTCATCAGGGCCCAGCAGCACGAAGATGCTATCTTTGCGCTGCTCATGAGGCCGTTGAACAGGGAGCGAATGAGAGGGTCGAGGTGCTGGTTAGGGTCGATACTGTCGGACACGCTCTCAGTGATGCGACCAAGGGCATAGGCGGTCGAGTCCTTGACGTGCAGGGAGCTGTCGTCCATCATGCCGATCAGGATAGGAAGAGCCTGCTTGACGATGGGGTCGAGGACCTTCTCATCGGGGCCATCCATGATGGCGCCGAAAGCAGAAACGGCGGCATCACGGTGGTGCCAGTCTTCGGCACGCAGGTTGCCCTCAACGAATTGCAGCACGGGGCTGATGATAGCGGCACCGATGGCCTGAGCGTAGAGTTGAAGACACTGGTAGGCGGCGCGGGCCAAGTTGTACTCGTCATCGGCCGCATCCTCGTCCTGCTTGGTCAGAAGCAGAAGGAGAACGGGCACAACCTCGTTAGCTGCTACGCGAGCGAAGTTGTAGAAGGGTCTCATCTGGTCGGCGCTCTCGACCTGGGCGTTGTCGTCCTCGATACCGATCTCCTCCTCGCAGACGGTGCTCCAGAATTCAACAGCCAGCTTGGCAACGTCCTCGTCCGAAGACTTCATGCCCAGAATGGTAAGACCGAAGAGAGCCTTCTCCATGTAGAAACGCATGTTATCGTAGTAGAGACCCATGATGCGGTTAAGGCATCCAAAGGCGCCCTGCTGTATCCGGGAGTCATCGGCCTGGGTGGCCTCGCAAACGACCTGCATGATGTAGTTGCGCTCGCCCTCGTGCTTGAAGTTGTTGCCAACGAACTCGAGCGAGTCGCCCAAGGCTGTGATTGCGGCCAGGCGAACCTCAAGGCTCGTCTCCTCCTTGCGGGCACCCTGAACGACGGCGGTCAGGATGGCGTTGGAGTGAGCAATGAGAGCCGTTCGCAGATCGGGATCTTGGCTTTCGCAGATGTAACCGATCGTGGTCAAGGAGGCCTGCTTCTGGTGTTCGCCACCCTCGCTGATGTTCTTAACAAGGATGCCCATGAGGTCCTGCCACTGACTTCTCGGCAGCTCGATAGAAGCGATGGAGGAGATGACCTGAGCAGCAGCCTGGCCGGCCTGGGAGTTTGAGGAGCCGAGGGTCTGCAGGGTCAAGTTCTTGACCTGCGTCTTCGTCTCTTCGTCGGTCTGTTGGAGCCATTTTGCCTGGAGCTCTTGGTGACGGGCAAAGTCACGGGCAGTGAAAGCGTTCTTCAGGGCGAGACCTGCGGCGGCACGAATGGAGCCATCGGCGTTGTCGTTTGCAAGCTCTTGGACGAGAGTTGCGAGGTATAGGGGCTGTTGGGAAGGATGGTTAGCAAATTTGCCAGCGGCGGTGGGGGGAGGGGGGACTCGGGATGCAAAAGTGGGCGGGCACGTACGAAGTTGTTGTCGGCTGCTTGTGTAAGTTGCTGCTCGGCGGCGTTGCGCAAGTTCGCGTCTGTTCAGAATGTTAGCATGGCCATGAGGGTTGTGGCAGTTTGTTGATGCGCGATGTGAGGGCGGAAGCCAAGAAGAGCAGGTTCTGTTCACATTGCCCTGGCGACAATTTGGGGGAGAAAGGAGGGGGGGGGATAGGATTTGCTGGCGATGCAAAACCTAGCAGGCGCAGTGAAGAATGAACGAGACCAAATGACGACGAGGACGCGAAAATAGCTTACCTGGCGACAGCGAATTGGCCAAAACTTGGTTGATCTCTGAGCCCGACATGTTTGCCGCTCTCAATGTGTGGTGGTTTGAAGGAGGTAAGGCTGAGCCAGTGCCGATGTTTGGAGAGGTTCGGAGGGGGGCTCGTTGACAGGTTGCACGTGTCAGGAGGTGGGAGGGAAAGGGTTCAGCAAGGCACCGCAGCTGAGGTCAGAGCAAAAGCGGGAGACGCGGGGGTGTTTTGCGGCGGCGGGTGGTCTAGGCAGAGAAGACAGGACCAGAGGTTTGGTTTGGTTGGCGTAAGATGGTGTGTGAAGCGGGCGCCAGGGGCAGGGTCGGCAGTGCGTTGAGAGAGCAGCGACCTTGGGAGAGTTGGTAGGCGAGCTGGGAGGATGGATGGGTGAGAATGACCGGAACCGAGCGAACGGACGGCTGAGAGGGAAAAAGGAAGCGAGAGAGAGAATGTGCCTGTATTGTATCTGTGTGTGAGAGAGATGACAAAAAAAGGATTCGCTCAGGATTCCGAATTAAAATGATACGCCAAAGACGATGTCTCGTGGTAAGGCCTTTTGCAAGAATTAGAGGGCGTACCGTAAAGAAAAGATGGTTGCGACAATGAACAGGCGCAGAAACCAGGTGGTGAGTAATGTGAGGATTTTTATGGTTTTATTTATTTCCCAGTCTCTTCCCTTTGGGTTGGTGAAGGAGAGGAAAAAATAGGAGCGGGACCTTGACGAGGTTGTTGACGATCTCAGGCTGCCCAGTTACAGTGTTGAAATGGCCCGCTATGGTAAGGTACGCAGTTCTGGGGTGCCGTAATAAGGTCAGGTAGGCAGGTACCTCTGCCAGGGACATGAAAAGCAGCAGGAGCGATAGAGGAGAGCGGGCAGGACGGGAAGGGGGGAATGACGGTGACAGCGGGAGCATTAGAGACAGCATACAATGGGCGGTGAATACGCATAATCCCCTGGGAAAAGGCACCTCAGGTAGCAGTAGTGGATGTCTACTCGTCACCTCTACTGTTTTTTAGTTCATCTTGTTGCTTAGGTGCAGCAAGGTCTCGCACCTTCTTCTCTACTACTGATACCTACTGACGGAGTACCTCATGGACAACATCTTACCTTCCATTCCTTACAGTGCGGGAGATGCAGCTCCAGGAGGTACCCGTCATCCATCCAATGGAAATGCAGAACCGCCACTTTCTACAGGCTGAGGAGGTGACCCGACAGTGGGCAGCCGATAGGGGAACAAGGGCAAAAAAGAAACGACTGAAAAAAAAAATTAAGACGTCGTTAAATGAGTGTGGGGAAGGAGAGAGGTTTCTGATGCACGAAACCGAGGAGGGGTCGTTTCCGTCTGCTTCTAGCTTCGTCCGCTTCCTGCACTCTGGAAATTGTTGCCTACCTTCCTATGACTTGAACGGACGAGGAAGGCACGGAAACAAGAAACACTCCTTCCCCCTTACTTTCTATGTCTGAAGCCATTTTCACATCTTCAACGGCACTGCAAGTCCGTTTGAAGTGTTGCTTTTCCGGCGTCTCTCTGGATTGTTCACAAGGCAGCCAGGGGACATGCTGAACTTTCGGCCAAAATATGTATCAACCGAGGGCGGGGAGGGGCAGAAAGTGAATCAAAATAATGAATGAGGCACTCTGTTTTTTCCTTTCCTATTGCGGCATACCTTTGGCACCGTGTGGTCCCGCTTCGCCTGTACGTATCCGATGGTTGCCAGGAACCAAGTGGAAGTTAGGCGCTCATCAACCAGTACCTGAACTCATGGCATCATTGCACCATAAGATAAGTCTCTCCAGATCCTTGAATATGGCGTCTCCTGTATTTGCTCCACCCAAACCCTGATTCACCTCACCAACACCGAAAAGACAGACAGTGAGGCTAACCTCATCAGGGCAGAAACCCCACACAATGGACGGGGAGACTCACAATGGGGCGTCAGGGCTGCAGCTGCGCATGGCGTTGCCGGGCTGCCTTTTGCCCCTTCGCTTCGTTCCCTCTCAACGTCAAGAGTCAGCAGCTATGTTTTCCTGACAGAGACAGTCGTGGAGAATGCATAAAATCAAAAGTGAAATGGTTCCTTGTTCGCCGGACTCAAAACTCCAGCACAACAATGGTAGGTAATGGTCAGCAGCCCAATCCAACGCTGCCCCTCTTCTCGGCCCATGTTCCGTGCCTACCTTGCTTCACTACCTAGCTGAGCTGACTAGGTATCCGGACGGGAGCACGGGAAGATAGAATGGAAAAAGTACCGCCGGGATTGAGATAAAGACCACATTCGGGGGTGCCTTGAGACGACTACTCGTTTGGTTACCGAACCCAAGTAATGTAAGTGCGTAAGGCTTGCTGGCTAATTACTGCTTTGTGTGGTTGCTGCCGGTCCGGCTGAGTGACAGCCCCCATCCGAGCCCGCAAAAGGTCAGCCCGACGTCATCTCCTTCCCAGGCACCTGGATCCGAGCGCCTGCCTTGGCCTCAAGTTGAACACCCCGCGATGCACGTTGCAAATTTTGGGTCATCTGACTGTTGTTTCGTGGGCACGAACCAGTGAGGTCTCGATAAAATAGAATCCATATTGGCCTGCTAAAGGCTGGTCAAAGTACCTACTTGGTGATAAAACCAGTGTCAATATTGGTCAAAGGGGAACCACGAGTGGCTCATCAACTACTCCTCGTGACATGGTCTGAGACGTTCTAATAGTGTAAACGTTCTTTGAATAGATCCACTGCTATATTCTTCGGGAGCAAACACTTAGACTAGCTCTTAGGCTCACCTGGTATCTCATAGTGTAAGTACCTACATGCGTCGTGAGGTTTGGAAAACACCCCGAGCTGCAACGGGTAACCGCTAGTCTCAATCCAACATCCGTTCATGCCATTAGTTTCCTCATCCGCAACAGTATTGAAGGGTGCCAAGAGGATCACGATTCGAATTAATACTCTGCCATACCGCAGTCATCTGTGATCCACATTACCCATGCCTCCTTGTGCGTGTTACTTGAGTGACTAAACTCACCGTAGTGGAGGGGGGCGTAGTCAGGATCAAGAGCAACCAAGCCTTATAGAGCAGAGACTCGCGGCAGCCACCTCATAGATGTAAGGATAACGGAGATGCAGCTTGCCTAGGCTCCAAAGCCTTGATTGTGTGAAGTAGATCTATGTTGTCGATCCAAGTGAAGCCAGCCGGCTTATGATCAGAGAAGCAGAGCGTCATTCCTATTTGATACCTACTACTACAGCAACCTGCCGTTACATTGTACCTCTTTCCCGTCGTTCGAAGATGAATACTTCCATAACAATAAGGAAGTGGTCTCAAATGTTGCCTTTCGAAACTCCAACCTAAGTCCGTCCTCATACTCTCGTCAGCCGCCAGAACTATATCGCTCGGAATATTAGACGATCACACTGGACACCGCCGTGAGTTTTTCATCTATGGCTCACAATGGTGTGCTTGAATAGAAAAATTAGGCGTTGATCACCTACTTTGATATTAATGAGGAATCTCCTCTGATATGACAAAATTAAGGACAAATGGCTTAGAAAGGGGAAGGCTACTAGTGTCATGAGCAAAAACTGATCAACTTAGAACCCCGAGTGGAACTTGGTTCTGTATACCGGCGCTCGATGGGTACCGGCCTTGAAGCCTTCCACAGCCTCGATCAATTGATAGTAAAGCGAACACGAACCATGACTAGATCATGAGCCCTGTACATCTACTCATACTCCATCAGGTCTACCAGTCCTGTTTCAAACTACAACAAAAGATGCCCCATCCTCGGGGAGATGAGAAGAACAGTCTCAGACCTATAAAGACCCTCCTACCATGCCATATCTATTTTTCGCTCGCCAGGCTACCAACGAAGGCCCAGGTGGAAGAGGAGTAATGCGGTTTGGTGCGAAGTCAACGACCTGACGTCGTGTTGACATTGGCTATATACTCTCCATACCAGATCGCGGCAGAGCTCTAGGGCAGGTTCTCAAAGCACATCCCCTAACAACCCCCTTCTTCTCCCTGATGTATTCATCTCATGATACGGTGTAGGCGGCGAATAGAGTGTGTTAATAGGTAGATATATCACGTTACATGTGTAAACAGCCTAGTGATAAGCCCTGGGCGAGTATAACAATGTCCAAGTCGGGTCACGTATAGCTGCCTTCGGACCAGAAAGACTGGATGTCCTTCCTATACCATCTTGTCTTCACCATTCACAACGATGGAGACCAACCAACGAGGTGCTTGCTGAGCTCCATTTGCCTTGGCTCGTGACTGTCTTTATACGTGGACATGAAGGCACCTGAATGGCTGCGTTCCGAGAAGTGAGACCTGCCAGCAACCCGATTCAATAAGGAAGCTTGTAATGTCGTAGAAAGAGAGGCTGTATGCGAGAGTTGGAGAGGAGTCCGCGTCTTCCATTATCGTCAGCCCACCTTCAACTCCGATTTGGTCAATGAAAGGGAGATTTATCCGGCATGGTTTGAGACGTGGTTTCCACTAACATAACTATTCAAGATGAAGGGGGGGGGGGGGGGAAGACCCCTCGGCCATGCTGCCACATCACCGGCCATCGACACAGTATCATCTCATCATACATGCCATTCATTTATCCTTTTGTTTTGTGACTATCTCTCTTCCCCCCTGGATATGCATTTTGAACCAAACTTTTCTCATGTCCCTATATGCTTGAAAAACAAAACAATAACCTGTTGCCATATAGCCCTTCCCTTACAAGCCGTTCGCCTTCTCTTCCAGGACGGACACAACATTCGGTACTTCGCCGTTGGTTCCGTTCGTTGACTCGAGGTCCAGTTCCCGGCTCATGGATCTTGAGGGAATGGGCTTGCCAATGATGGGGCTACCGGGGCGGCTGCCGACGAACTGTGAATTCGATTATTAATACTCGACTACACCATGTAAAGATGTACAGTGGACTCGACTTACGTTGCTGGCGGCACTCAACAAGGCCGTCAAAGAACTCTGGACGACATCCTCGTGGATACCGATACCCCAGTACTTCTGCTTGGTGCCCGTGGCCGTGCACTCAATGTACGTGGCGGCCTTGACATCACGACCGGCACCAATGGCGTGCTCCTTGTAGTCCTCGACGTCCAGGGTGACGCCCACGCTCTTGAGGGCGTTGGCTAAGCTGGAAATGGGACCGTTTCCGCGGCCGCGCAGCTTGTACTCCTTGCCGTCGATGGAGACGACGCCCTCAAACACACGCTTGAGGTTCTTTGTGTCCTGGGTCTTGCCGGGCTGGGGCGGCGCAGGGGACTGCGAGCGGTCGGGTGCGATGCTGTAGTCGACAATGGTGAAGCGCGGGTTGTCACGGAGGTAGTACGTCGATTCGAAGAGGTCCGTGATCTCGTCCGAGAGGAGCTCGCGACCGAGCTGGTCGGCCTTGTCCTGGACGACCTTTGAGAAGGCGACTTGCAGGCCGCGGGGGAGGTCGAGCTGGAGCTTGCGCAGGATGATCCAGGCGGCGCCGCCCTTGCCGGACTGGGAGTTGACGCGGATGATGGCCTCGTAGGTGCGGCCAATGTCGGTGGGGTCGAGGGGCAGGTAGGGGATCTGCCAGTGCTCGTCGTTGGACTTGACGGTCGACTCGCGGACCTGGAAGCCCTTCTTGATGGCGTCCTGGTGGGAGCCGGAAAAGGCGCAGACGACGAGGGAGCCGCCGTAGGGGGCGCGGGGGTGGACGGGGATCTTGTTGCAGACCTCGACCATGTCGATGACGCGGTTCAGGTCCGAGAAGTCGACGTTGGGGTGGACGCCCTGCGTGTACAGGTTCAGGCCGAGAGTGACGAGGTCCACGTTTCCGGTGCGCTCGCCGTTACCAAAGAGGCAGCCCTCGACACGGTCGGCGCCAGCCATCTGGGCCAGCTCTGCGGCGGCAACAGCGCATCCGCGGTCGTTGTGGGGGTGAAGGGAGACGGCGATCTTCTCGCGCTCGGTGACGTTTCTGCAGAAGAACTCAATCTGATCGGCGTAGACGTTGGGGGTGGACATCTCGACGGTGGCGGGGAGGTTAAAGATGATGGGGACCTCAACGGTGGGCTCCCAGGCGGCCTTGACGGCCTCGCAGATGCGGACGACGAACTCGGGGGAGGTGTCGGAGAAGGTCTCTGGGCTGAACTCGAACTGCCAGTTTGTGCCGGACTGCGAAGGGTCGTCCTTGGTCAGGGAGCGCACCAGCTTGGCGCACTTGACGGCGAGCTCAACGCTCTCGTCCTCGCTGAAACCAAACACTACCCTGCGGAAGCACTCGCTCGTCGCGAGGTAGATGTGGACGATGGCGTTCTTGGCACCCTTGAGGGACTCTACTGTTCTCCTGATGAGGTCCTCACGGCAGGGGGAGAGGACTTGGAGGTATACATCGTCGGGGATGGCGCCGGGGGTCTCGATGAGGCGGCGGGTGAAGTCGAAGTCGGTTTGCGAGGCAGAGGGGAAGGATACTTCGATTTCCTTGTAGCCCAAGTCGCACAGCATCTTGAAGTAACGCCATTTCTCGTCACCGTTCTGTGTAAGGGGTCCATGTTAGTGCCACCGCTTCGAGACATTTGGAGGGGGCCGTGGAGCAGACATACCATTGGGTCAACCAAGCTCTGGTTGCCATCGCGCAAGTCGGTCGACAGCCAGCGCGGGGCTTTTGTGATGGTCTTGGAGGGCCATTGACGGTCCGGGAGGTCCAGAGCCGGGAAGGGCTTGTACTTCTTCCACGGTTCCTTGAGCCTGGCATCAGAGCAATGTTAGTCTGAAATCTCCAAGGCGAATTTGTGTCGAGTTCATCGTGTGGTTTTTGGGCGGCAATTGGGTCACCTACATGGGCATCTTGGGCGAGTGCGGGGCAGATTTTCAGGTCGTGATCGGAGGGGCGGATCTGGTCCTGGTGGGATGGCGTCACTGTCTGGTTTGGGGGAAACGGGTGAGAGAGAGAGAGAGAGTATCTTGACCAGCGGGAAGAAGCAAAAGGGTCAGAAGCTAAAGAGGGTGGGTATTTGTAGAAGAACAGTCGATGTGATTGTAATTCAGAGTCAGGGGTGGAAGGGAAGGATAGGAAAGGGAAAAAAGGAATTGAGTCACAAAGTTCGTAGTCGCAAAGATCCGGGGACTACGAGCACGGAGGACGTGGAGAGCCATGGCCGGCCCCCCCCCCCCCCTCCTCCACCATAAACGGCATTAAGGGAAGGGAACGGCCCAAAGGTGTATGCATGTACCTCACACGCTGCCTATGATCAAATCTCTCGCTATTACTTTTATGTTGTTCTGCATTTTTGCTTTGCTGGATTGGATAGAATCTTGTCATTAAAGCGGCCATTCGCATGTCTAGACTTTCCCATCACTCCACTTACTGCCGTTGCCTGTCACTGTATGGCACAACTGAACGCACCTAGAAGGCTTCAATCCCGTCCCGCATGCCGGCCGGGGAAAACAGTACAAGGCACCATCAAGGCAAGTTTTCAACTCATTGGATGGATGTACATGCAGTCTGCCCTTTCCCGCAGCGCAGGGCCGCAAATCGGTGCCCAGCTCCCTCGCATTGGACGAAGGCAGTTGCACCAGCCGCAATTGCCAAATCAATCTTTTTTTTTTTTTTTTTTTTCACTTCTCTTAACCCAAAGTAAAAAAATCTTTTTTACTTTTTTTACCCTCCTTCGCCCTTTCTCCAAATTCAATGTCAAGGCGGGGCAACGCCCGTGCCCACAGACCCCACATTACGCCCTCTGGGACGCCCTCTGAACGACATTCAACGGTTCTGATTGGCTGGTGTCACCGGTTGCGGATGGCGGGGTTGGAAGTTGCGCAACAGTAGGCGGGCAGCAACCGTCCACGGCGGGCAGGCACGCTGGACACCCAGCAATGCTGTCATCGCGGCCAATTGTAGAGCAAAACGGCAATTACTCGGCCGTCACACCAACAGTTGTCTGCATCTACCCAAGTAGGTACCTTATGTAAGGTGTTCGGAAATCTATCAATTCCGCTCTGGCCTTCGTCTGATTTCTTCGTCGTGATAGAGGCTGCATGACCTGACTCGTTCTCTCCATCTTGGGTAGGTACTCGAAGAAGACGGTCACGCCTTGTAAAGCTCGGCCGCACAATGCCCTTCCAGAACAATTGGAACCCCCTACAGCTACAAGCTCGCTGTTCAATCTGAAAGCCAGATATGATAATAAACAGTCGTTGGACGTATGCCGAACCTAACCGGCCGTGTAATCCAAGCCCATCTCCGAACATCGCTCGCAAAATTACTCAAGTTTTCCGCAAAAACCCCACGGTCAACTTATCGTGTGCCAGGTGGTGGCCCGGAAAGAAGTCGGTGATGGGGCGGACGGGTCCACTACGCTCTTAGTCCCGGCCGATGACCGGCTCGGTTTGCATCGCACGTCCAATCCCCCTTCACCGCGACTCTCTCCACGATCGGTGAGGCTGATCGATGCAACCAAACTTTCCAATGAGAGAGGTTGGATTTGACTTGATGCGGCTGACTCGGAGCTTCAGACTTCTGGGGTCTCTCCAAAAAGCCGATGGTTTCCAGAGGTCGTTGGTTGATGAGGTGATTTGCGATCTGGGATATACAACACGCCCCTTCCCCACAGACGGTACTTGATACGGTACCTAGTCATCATCTTCCGCCTTAAGAGATGAGAGTAATCCTGAAGCCCTCCTCAAATATGCGACCTCGACTCCCAATGTAATTCCCTACTCCAACTACAAGAATTTGGCAACGCAGCACACATCATCTTCCAGGTTTCGATGGTGATGAAAGCAGCCACTCTTGTGTCACTCCAGCCGTTTGGCAAACTTGGCCACGCCAGCTCCGTCATGGGCTGAGTCACAGCTGAACCAGATGTCTCAAACTCCGCACATCCACTTGCGACTTCCTCATTCGAGAAAGTCGTAGGTGGCCAGCAACGTCGTCTAGCAAGTGTCACCCCAGGCACCATGAGAATCAGAATGCGGAGTAGGTAGCTGAGAAGCCGCTTTCCGATGTCTTCTTTCAGTGCACGTACTCCGTATACTGTTGTTAACTGAGAAGGCGTACAGCAACGGGGACTAGGGTACGTTGAGAATTGATAACAGCTTCGTCACGTTATCTAGGGTGTACATGAGGTCACGCAATGGTCATTGGGAAGCGAGAAGTTTGTTTGAAATCCGATTGACGTCTTCGTCTAAGTAGGTCTATCTTCATGACAGGCGGATGCTATTTACAACGACAGGGCCACATCGATCTGCTGCTTTGTCTCGCAGTGGGAGATGTGCTCTGCGTGTGGGGGGATATATACGTCCAACAATTAGACAAAATGTCTTCCCAGAAAACCTGGGGAGACCAGAAAAAACTGCCCGAGGCAACCAGCGACAGAAAGTGCGTCCAGAGTCCACCTTTCCATCTCATGTGTTCAGCCCCAAAGAGTTGGTGTGTGAAATATGTACACAGTTAGAAGAGAGCGAGCCATTAGAGACAAGGCATCGGCCGTGAGAAGCATGTCCATGTCGATCTGATCCTGATGATCCGCAAAAAAAGAGATGGTAAAAAACACTGCGCTTTTCCCCGCTTGGTACCGTTGACGCCCAAAGATTTGAAAATCATGTCCACTTCGGATCTTTCGTGGGGTATCTTTCTTCTTTCTACCACGTGAAACTCTCCTCCACAAAGTCAACCACTGTGCCCTCGTCTTGCACCTCTCTCACCGCAGATCTCACGTCATCAGCGAGAGCACCGGGGCCGCAGATGTGGACGCACATGGCGCCCTGCTGCTCCGACACCTCACGCTTCATAATCAGAGGAATGTTGGGGCGGCCAGGGAACATCTGGACTGTGTTGGATGCCGAAACAATCTGTTGAGAGTTCTGAGGGCGAGTGATGTATAGCTGGATACGGAGGATGTCCTTTCGGTTGGGGAGGCGAAGGATAGTATCCATCCAGGGACGAACCCACTCGAGAGCTTCGTAGTCACGGACGATCCAGACGAGGGTGATGCGTCTCGTGGCAACGCTGCCGTTGTTGTAGCCATCGATGAGGGGCTTGAGGTAGGAAATACCGTGAGTGATGCCAGTAGCGCCGGCGAAGAGGACCGCGTGACCATACGAGTCGAGCGAGTGATGGCCACTGTAGGGACCTTCAACGCAAGCCTTCATGCGAATAGCGCGGTCACCGCTCTGGCGGGCAACGTTGTAAAGATCACGAGTGAAGCCACTCTGAGCACCGATAATGAAAGAGATGGAGGTCGTTGTGTTCTTCTTGTCAATGGCAGTGAGCGTAGCCTTCTCCTCGTCCACTCCAAGAGGCAGCGAGCGGTGGTCAGGAATATGCTCAACCCAGCCGATGGAGAAGGGGTGGCAATCCCAGGGGCGGATGTCCTTGAATCTCAGGTAGGCGTGAGTGCCAGGCTTGACGTCGACGTAGCGAGGAAGGTTCATGGTGACACGAGTGCACTCGCCAGGAACGGCCTCGACAATGGCATCGGTGGTACCGCGGTCAGACCAGTTCATGTAAGCGACACGAACAATGCGGGCCATACGCTCAAGGAACCAGAGAATGAAGATAGCAATCATCCAGGGGAGTTGAGGAAGGCCACCGGCAAGACCAGCGACGGCGCAGTGGATATAGGTCATCAGGAAGATGAAGAATGCGAGGATGATGTGGACGTTGAGGAAAGTCTCGTAGAAGGCGTGGCGAACGGGCGAGAACGACAAGATCATGATGACAATGAGAGCGAGCGTACCAGCCATGCCCGAGCCGATGAAGAGCTCGTTGGACATTCTATGCCAAACGCCATCCCATCCGCTGTCGGCGATCTGGACAATCAACCAGGCAATAGTGTGAAGGACAGCCTCGATGACAGACATGCGGCCAACCCATCGGTGAAGAAGGTTGTAGGTGTCGAAGCTAACGTGAAGCATGCCGATCAACGGGTTGTTGCGGCCGGCAAGAATGATGAGCGGCACCATGTTCACGACGGAGAGTGTGCCGGAGCGACCACGGAGTTCGGCGCAGAAAGAGTATAGGTTGGCATTCTCCCAGTTCAGGAAGAACATGTAGATCATGTTGCTGGCGATATAGAATCCGAGGATGACGCTGTGCATGCGAGAAGGCAAGGTGCCGATGCCGATAGCGCTCGAGAGCTTGATCTCCTTGTTGTGGCGCTTGTTCCAGAGAGGGGCGTACATGAGATGTTTCTTCAAGCTGGGCATCCAGTTCCACTGAGCCGTCTTCCAGTAGTTTTGCCTCTCACCCTCAACCGACATGGCCGAGACATGACGAAGCTGGGCCCAGAGGATACGGCTGATGGTGATAACCAGGACGACAATTGCCATTCCACCAAAGCTAGCCCAGAGCATGTCCTTGAACAGCATGTTGACGGGCTGGTTTACACCAGCAAGGTTGGAGTGGTAAGGAGAGATGGTGGAGGTGGCCTCAGCCGCCCCCGTTGTGGCAGCGGCATGAGCACGTTGTTGAAGGATCTGGGTGGGGATAAAATCCGCCACCAGGCCGGCGATCCTGCGCCGGTGAGAGTCCATCTGGTCGGATGTGTTGTTTGTGTTTGCTGTAAATCTTAAAAGTCGAGTACGAAAGGTGAAGGAGTGTTCGTTTCTCCCGAGGACGTGAGCTAGATAGCCTCGTTTGGTTGGGCTAGGCTGAATTGCTAGAACGGTCCGGCAGGCGCGAGAGCGAGAAGTCAGACTGTTATCGAGAAGGGCCGTTCGGCTACAATGTCATTGTGCTTCGGGACGAGAGCGAAATGACAAAGAAAGAACGGGGATAGCAGGCCTGTTCCGAATAAGTGAAGCGGAAGCCTTTGTAAGTATCAGCACAGTGTCGACGGTGACGTGTGATGAGTCGAGGTACTGCAGGAGACCGAGTCACTGAGGAATGCGTCCAACCTCGAGGTGAGTGATGTGCGAAAGCTGAATGACGGAACGTCAAGTCAACCAGGGGAATAAAAATCCGGATGGTCGTTGCGTCGATACCCTTGTGCTGATCGTTTGCCTGGAAGCGAGGGCGGTCGGTGTATTGGCGATCCAAATGAGGTCAAGGTCGATCTGAATCTGGCCGAGCAGCAGCCGGTTGAACAAATTGAGAAAAGGCAGGTGGCTGAAGTTGACGTATGAGAAGACGGGGGGACGAAGCAACGTCAATATATTGTGCGTCTCTCAGGTGGTTCTTCGCAGTATCTCGTGCCGCGTCCTTTTCGGAATCGAGGAGCCGGAATCCCTTTTGTCGAGTGTGGAGAAGTTGAGCAGGTGAATGATGGGGATTTTCAAAAAAAAGCTGAAATGCCCGGATTTGCTGGATTGCTGGATGACGAAAATGAAGTAAAACAAGACAACGGAGACGTTGAAAATGTCTTGAATGTGATGCGTAGCGCGAGCTTTTTTTGGTTGTCTTGGAATGAGAGAAAAAACGAGTGTACACCGCCGCTGACGGAGTTGGATTGAATGGGAAAGAATGGGCGTGGGTTTGTTCGATATTCGAAGGCAGGACCGAGCGCTGATTTGCCGAAAGGGAGGGGAAGGGGGTGTGTGATCAACAAGCGAGTATTCTCACGTGGTTTTAGTGAATGTGGAAAATGTTTTCAAGGAAGGTGCAAACGGTGCAAAAGAGCAAGAAAAAGAGCGTGAGGGAAGGAAGGTGCTGTGAGGGTGGTGATGTGGTTGTAAGTTCCAGAGTGAGGTTGGAAGGGTCGGGTTCAACGGTTGTTGTTTCCGTTTTTGCCTGGCGTTTGGTGGGTGGTGTTCGTCCAATGACCTCAGATGTTCAGCTCCCCCTGCTGTATGTTTCGCGCTCTCTGCTCTTTCTTTCGTTGCTCAGTCCTTTGTTCCTCGAAACAAGTCCAAATCGGTATCCACCAAAGAAGAAGAATACGTGTAACGTCGTCGAGTGTTGTCCAGCCTCTCTTTTGCAAAGAAGAAAAAATAGTCGAATTCCAGAATTCCAGTCGAAAGCGAACCGTCTCACCGAAAGGAGACCGAAGAGAGTCAGCGTGACAACGGGCGAGGAGAAACAGAGAGTGGTTGGGATCACCGGGCGTGGAGAGGGCGATTAAGGTACTTTAAAGAGACTGGCTGGGACGGGCCATGAAGGACCTCCTGCGAGCCACGACGGGGCCGGGGGGCCCACGGTAGCGCCGCCGAGAGGCTCCTCTCCTCCTACTAGGTAGGCGTTGGCTCCTCTTGGGGCGGCCTGGACTGGATTTTCTGGGCTCTAGCTGGGAAGGGCAACATGGTCCATTCCCAATTCCCCCTGGATCTGAGGTGGCGTGCAAGGGCAAACGGGAATGACTGGATCGACTGGACCTCACAGCCCACGCTTGACTGGTTTCTGCCAGCTTCTTGTTCATCTATTCGCAGGTACACGCAGGCTCCAGCACTCCGAGCTGGCTTCGGCAAGTATCCGTTACCAAACCAGGATACAGATACAGACAGATACGGGGACTGCTCTGCGCCAATAACCTGCCGAGCATTCTCACGAACGAGACGAGGAACCAAGGTCGGGCATGGCATGGTATGGCACAGCTTGGTACCTGCGTGGCCCTCACATATACGGTGCGCTAGCCATGTACCCCTTTTCCACTCCGCGGCTACGTGCGACTGCCTTGTCAGCTTGATACCGATTCCAGTCCTACCACCTCAACCGTATAGAGTACTACAGACACGCAATTCTCAACTCAATGGTCAAAAAGAGGAGCAAATCCAAGGGTACCAAGACCACATCTGCCCACCGAGCCGTCAGTCTAACCCTATTCCGATCCTATGGTTGCTAGAATGGAATCACTGCGCCTTGCACATCGACCCACGTACCGGTGTTGCTCATGCATGCCAGTGCCAACTGATGACCCCGGCGGAGATGGCGAATGGAGCACGGAAAGCAAGTCAATGATGCAGGAACAGGAACAACCCAGGAAAGCAAAGGAACTTCGCACTTTGTGCAAGACTGAGGTGAGAGTGGGATAAAAGGAGGGGGTCATGGCCAGCGGTCAAGAAGAGGCAAGTCGCTCACGGTGAACGCAGGGATGTCACTGACGGGGGGATACGTACACAAGCACTTTATTCTGTACACACAGGGACAGGCTCTGAGGGAGTCGATCCCTGGTCGCCAATCATTGAGATCCAGTGTTGCCGTTCGCTGAGGCTGAAGGGATGGCCCCTGGCTGCTCGGCCGTGTTGATTACCATGATTTTCATTCGCTTCCCTCGTCTCTCGACAATCCGATACCTTAATTGTTCTTCCGGGGGGCCATTCATCGTCGAGTCTTTATCTTGGGACGGGTGGAATGCTGAGGGATAATATGCTCTCTCCTTCATCGTCAAATCTCATGCCGCAAATGGTCTCACCCTACGCCTCGGTCATCCCAAAATCAGGGACTTGGGGTCCTCAGGGTCTACGGGTCAGTGGGAACAAGGTGTGCTCGCTGCACAACTGCAGACTCTGTTGAAAGTTCATGGCTCAGTAACTCAGGACACCGCTGCAACTGGCCATTGCAGGTCCCTTGGCTTCTCCTGGGCGATTCCGCCGAGCCATCGTTCCTGGGCAAACACGCAGTCTGAATGGTCGAGTGTTTCCAGGCTTTTCGCCATCTTCCTGACCCCTGAGTGATTTGACTGGTCAAAATCACTTCTTGGGCTTGCCAGTGTGGCAGCGTTGCTGACTGGACTGCGTCTCTCAGAGGGCTTGACAGCCAGCCAAGGGGCCCTCATCCAGGGGCGAACAGACACAGCCTAGGAAACGACAGGGGAAGAGACCGGACGAACAAGGATGCGGGCTCGGGTGAACACTCGCCCTCGACCTATCGGCTAGTGCCAGCTGGACCAGTTCGCGCAAGATGCCAAGCACAACAACCAATCCTTCTCATTAACAGCTGCTGATTTGCTGCTTATCTCTCATGGGTCCGACTGAACCTGAACTCAACATGTCTCCTCAGCTTCGCAGATGGCACAAAGCTGTAGGAATTCTCGACTTGCACAGAAGATCCACTAAAGTGGCCGAACACGACGGGTTTTTCGGGTCTCTTCTGGGCCTCTCATCCACCGTCCAACAAGGCCTCCTCTGCCCAGCCGCCAAGGAACACGTTGAGATGAACGAAAAGAAATTCCAATCATTGGCTGGGCCACCGACTTTTCAACCCAAAAGATCCCGTGGTTCCCTTCGTGGTCTCGTCTTGGTGACCCCATGAGCCGACCGTTGGAAACGACTCGTCTAGCCGGCCAGTGTCTCCAAGGCCAGAGACAATGTTGATGATGTACTCATCCGTTAGGATTCCCGTTGGTGCCCATCGGTCATCCGCATCTTCGGGTCCTGTTTGGCGCCAGGCTTGATCTGGTTCACTGAGTTGAGATCCAAGCCGAGACCAAAGCCGTTCGGTCCAGCGCCACGAGGTCACCAACACAGGCTACTCTCGATTCTGCGTACTAGTGTATCAGAAGGCATCCGGATTCCGATGTGGTGTGGAACGGTGACACAGACATTGTCCAGAAACGGGGCCATAAGATGCGCAGCTATCGTCGTATCCATTTAGGACCCAACCATTTTCCTCCCTTCCGGAATTCTGGAAGAGACGGCAACTGACGCTCGGGTGATGACGAACTGATGGGTGTCCAAAGGAGGAGGGAATTCCCAAAAGAAGTTCGAAAGCCAGACCCACCATCCACTCATTGCTCAAGCTGTCTGAGCATGTGAATCAGCCCTCGTCAAAGTCATTAATCCACGTCTCAGGCATAATGCTATGCCGTCCCTCTCGGCCGATTCTGCCGTGGCATTCACCTGACGTTCCGTGATACCGCTCCGGAGGTTGCCGTGCTCTCAACTCATCAACCAAACTATCAAGTAATCTTCTTCCTTTTGCCACGACTGACATCAACGATATCCCTATCTCGTCTCCCCTGCTAGTTGCAGCTTGCAACTTGCAGCCGAGGGATCGTAATCGAACGTTAGTCGGATCTCCAGCACTACTAGAGCCATCCAGTCGGCTGTTGGACAGATGTTATCTGCCCCTCAATAAAATTTAGACTCATACGCTTGTCATTGAGGATTCCTGTCACGGCTGCAGCTCGCGGAGTCTGTGTGGTCTGTCAGGAGTCAAAGCTCGGTCTGATCTTGATAGCAATCAACGCTTTCGGCATAGGGCACCCCGGCCTTCGCATGGCCCCCGAACAGTTACCAAGCAAAAAAGCCAAGATACATAGTAGAGTGTATTCACAATGGACTCCATCGGCGACGGAGCGACGAGCCGACTGGGTAAACCATCCCACGTTCTCGTCTCCTTCAAACCACCAGCGAATTTTCTTCAATCGCGCCTTGGGACCTCGCAATTCTTGTCCAGCCGCATACAGATTGCGGGATGTGACGGCGTAGCCGTGCCCGCCGGGGTTCCAGCTCAGTTCAGCGGGGAGTCCCTGTTAAGCGTCGTTGCAAACAAATTAACACATCCGAACATCCTGGCACTTGGCCTCGGAGCCAGATTCCGTATAGAGGCGTCTTCCCTCCTTCTAGGGCCAGGCTCCCAGGTTCAACGTCCACCATGGGTACTTGGCATCCTCGCAACCGCCTGGCCGGGTCGACCAGATGGGCCTCAGTATCTAGAGGGGCCGAGGGGATTCTGCGAGGGAGGCAAGCCGCCCGCTACAAGGCGCCAGCAACCCGCCAACATGCCTGGGAGGTCTGGGAGGAGGCCTGGAAGACTGCAGACGTGCGGTGGGTGAAGAGGGGATGCCCCCGTGAAGTCATTTGCTTGTTCGGTGACCTATCGTTTCAACGATATTGCAGGCCCCGTCCGCTTCAGGTGAGCGTTGGCATGCATTAGCACACAAACGCGTGCAGATGAAGCCGAGATATTCGGACGGTTCGTGAGATTTGTCCAAATTTCCTCATTTTCCCTCGTCACTTTAGCCTCTATCAGTATTCGTATGCAGACGCTTCTCTTTCGCGACTAGCCCCTCATCACGATAGGTATCTTCTCCTTCCTTTTTCCCTTGCCGCCCTCTTGGCGCCGGGGCATGCACATTTCCACATCCATACTGGGCTCAGTGACAACCCAACGTAGAGGGAGTTCGTGGGCGCTTCTGCTCCGTACGTCTCATGGATCTGACCGAGATAGCCGTCCTGTCTCAATCTTGATGAACCAGAAAGCGAACTTGGATAACCCCATCTGCCAACTCCGCCTATCTGTTGACTGCGATCCTTGAAACAAGATGGGATGATGAAATACCTGGCCCAAGGGCCGCGCGTGGTAGGAGCGCGGGGGTCACTGTGGATGCGGCCGGCCAGAGGTTACGGAGATAGTGCTCGCCTCCAAAAGCTTCCAGAACAAATGTTCAGAATCTGCGTATTGTGGGTAAGGCGGTTTGGAATATGAACAATGAGGAATCGGCACCAGCCCGCCGCAGCTGCCCGAAATCTCAAGGCGTCTTTCTGGCTTGTGGCCCGAAATCCCGCTTGCCGTCTGTTCATGTCTTATGTAAGCACACCACGCCAGGGATCCAGCAAGATGACATAATCCTTGGTAGTCCGTGTCTGGTTGATGACTAAGGTCGCGGAACATGATGTCTGTCACGTGCACCTTCGCCGGCCCATCGGAGCTTGCAGCTTGACGACCGTCTGTCACGGTCCGGAAAATTCCATACCATCACGGCCAAACATTCAAATCACCTCTCCAGCCATTGAGGCCGCAATCATGGGTGCCAGCGAGTCAAAGCCGTCCTCCAGCACGCCTCCACACTTGTGGAAGGCGTAAGTTCATTCCAATTGCCCCTCTTTCACAGAATCCGTCGGCTGATCCAAGATTCGCGCAGCAGCTCGCCCAGCGGCATCTCCCACGACCTCGTCGAGTCCCTGCAGACCAGCCATGAGGTAAATACTGCCTCCTCTACATAAACCGGAACACCTCCGATAAAAAGCTCTACATCAAATTCCCAACCGGAGCCTAGTCCTCCGCCTCGGCCTTTTCCATCTGTCCTTCATCCCTCCCCCCCTTGGCGCATCTATTCCCTCAAGAAGCCAAAGATCCAATAGCTAACCTCTCGCGCTAAAACAACACAGACTGATGCATCCCGCACGCAACTCACCGAGATCCAAATTCAGCGCCGCGTCGCCGAGGAGCTGAAACGCCTCCAGGCCAAAGAGTCAGAGGCCCTCCGCCTCGCCCACGACAAGATCGCTACCGAAGACAAGCCCGCGCCCGAGGGCCAGCGCAGCCACGAGAGCGTCAAGAAGGAGGTCGAGGCTCTGCGCGCCAAGCTCGCCGAGCGCAAAAAGGTGCGCGATTTGCCCGAGGCGGTTGAGACGGCGCGCGGCAACGTCGTGCGGTGTCTGCGGGATAATGACCGCCGGCCGCTCGATTGCTGGCAGGAGGTCGAGGCTTTCAAGGAGGAGGTGAAGCGGTTAGAGAAGGGGTGGGTTGAGAAGATTGTCTCGTGAATTGGATGAGGGGAGATGAGTATTGTTGAGGTACTCTCTGGGTCTGCCTTTGTAAACAGTTGGAGACCGTTGGGAGAGGACGGTTTCCTTATTTGCGTTTTTTTGTGAGCCACTGAGGGGGTTTGAGAGATGCGCTGGATCAAGAAGAGAAGAAACAGGGCAGTAGGACGTGAAAGTGTAACAACATGCTACTGGCGGGCAAATGATACAAGAGAGAAAAAAGTGTATAGATGGCGAATGAAACCTGGTTCACATCACAAGCTCCCCCCTCAACGGAAGTCTTTATCTTTGTTTATTCTTCATATCTCAGTCAGCAGCTCTATCGGGCCTTGGTCCTCTGACGGAGCTTCCTGCTGCTGCGTCTTCAACCTAGCAGCCAATACCTCCTCCTTCCGCCGCAGGCCCTCAGCCCTCTTCCTCTCCCTCCTAGCGTCGGCGTCCTCCCACGCGGCGCCGCCCTCGCCTGTCTTTGGCGGGGGGCCGGCGACGGCCTCCTGCAAGGCGGTGCGGAACCGCGCGATGCGGGCGGCGTTTTCTACGAAGCGCTCGTTGGCGATGTGGAGCAGGTCGCGGAGGTAGTCTGGCGTGACGGTGCAGTGCCGACGTGCGCTGCTGCCTTCGGCGGCGTCTTCATCGACGTAACCGATTAGAGATTCAAGAGCGAGACCCATTGTTCTTACGCCTACCATTGGTGTCACGGGTGATGACGACAAGGCTTCGTCTTCGCCTTGCGATGCGGTGGGGAGGAGGTTCAGGGCGCCGCTTTCGCGGAAACCTGCTGCGAGGGCGCATTTGAGGAGGAGCTGGGCGTGAGATAGAGATGCTGTGAGGACGTGGAGGATCTATGCAGGGGAGATGTATGTCAGTCGTGTGAGTCTTGTTGCTGCGCAGGCTACGTGTGAAAGGAGGGGTGTGTCTCTGGGGTGACATTGCCTCGGCAGGAGAGGCTAGTGAGGCAAGGTGAGAGTATATGTGTGTGTAAATGAAATCATGCATGAGAGAAAACGGGGGACGGTCTTGCATACCATGGGCTCGAACTTGAAGTGAACAAGCCGCTTCCGTCGCCCAGACTGAGAACGACCCGATACTCCGACAGCCCGTCCTGGTTCTTGCCCTGCTCCTCTTCCCGCGTCTTCATCCACGAGACCAAACAAGCGCAGCAGATCCTCGTCGTTGTCGTGCGATCCGGGAACGGGATCGTGCGATACGAACAGCCACGTGCCTCCGCCTCCCTTTCCTCCGGGTCCAGCTATCGTCTCGAGGGCCGCGGCGGCAGGGGTATCATCGCCTTCGTTGCCTTGAGAAGATGATGGGGCTACTGCCGCTACTGCTGCTCGCTGGTCCGCTCCTCCCGCCTTACGCCCCTCGAGAAACACGCTGACGCGCCCCGCGCAGCTGCTCGTCGTGACGAAACCGTCGAGGGCGTTGAGCTCGTCAATGAGCTCGCGGATACCGACGTCCACGGACCCCTTGGGCGAGGCGTCGGTGTACTCTGCATCGGGCACGCTGAGCTGTTCCAGGATCTTGTGTTTGCGGGTGGTGAAGGTTGCCGGTGGGACGGGCAGGTGTTGGTGTCCTTGGTTCTTCTGCTGCGGTGCCATGGCGCTCTTCCTCTTATGACCCTTGGGCAAGTTGGGCTTGGTAAACTACCTATGCGACTTGGGCTTGGATATCTTGTGGTGGGGGTTCCTTCGACGGAGAGGGGAGTGCCTCTCACTCGACCCGGTGGAACAAATCCTTGCTGGCCTCGGGTGGTTCTCTTCTGCAGCTTGACTGATTCGGTCGCTGTGAGATGGAAGAATACGGGGAAGTCGGGCGTGTGTTGGGCGTTGAGCTAGTTGTTTTCCTTGACGCTGGGCTGCGTGTAAGTGAAGTCTGCCCGCAGGTTAGACTCATGTGAGATGAAAAAGTGTGCAGTCGTGAGTGCTGTGAGGTACCTCAGCCGTGTGAGTTTGGGACTCTATACACAGTGCGTCTTCGGGACGGGAGCCGGCGAACCCAAGCTTGTTGTATATTACCCTACCCTCCGATGCTACCTTGAAGAAATAGTGAACCAGAGAAAATTCTTATTAAATCAGGTTATCTGGTGCATGTGGTGTTGTGTTTTTAATATATAATCTAACTTGACCGCCGCCACGTCGGTGATCGTTATGCCTAGCTTTGCGTGTATATGCTCATTCATTCGCTCGACGACGCCGGTATCTTGGATGCCCAGAGTCTATGGTATACTGCTCATCGTATGATTGTCACTTCTTGTTTCCTGATTGCGTGCCTGGACCAATACAGGGAAGAGCTCGGGAGAGTCCGAGCATGCGGTTCACTCATTTGGGTCACATCCAGGTAAAATGACTTGGAAATCGCTCATGTCCGTTGTGTCAGCTGATCTCGATGATACTTGCAAGGGCTCTCTATTACCCTGGTACCATGTAGCGGGCAAATAATCACTATCCTACGCTCCGTTGTGACAAACGTCGCATATAATAGACAGAGAGGATGACAAGATGGTTAGAAATATCGTGGTGCTTCCCACCTACGAGCAATGCATATCGCCTGAATACCCGTCGATACATTGCTTGTGTCCTTGTATCTTATCCTTGGCTTGATCACTGATGGTGGTTGTTTTGAATATTCATGACGCATAGTGATTGGATGGTAATGAAATCACATCAATATTCGTGATGACAAAAATGATCTGGTCATGAACGCAAGGGCGCTTCAAACTTTCTGAAGGTGTCACATTTATAAACATCACAGTTGGAGAAACTCTTAGTCAAGCAAAGAAAGACAACGCAGCTTGCTTATATATTATGAGACATGCCTTTTGCCTGGGTGACCTTTACTATACATCATTCAAGTTATCCCATTCATTATTCATTTTCGATGAGCAGAACGTAGTAGATTATGTTGAAGCTCAATGAGACTCATATCGGACTACTCTTTCGTGTGAGCGAATATTCTATCATGGGCTTGAATCATATTTCTTGCACGGGTCCTAACGGGTACATCAAGAGCTGCTTGCGACCCAGCTTCATGATCTTTTAGTTGCCTCGATCTGAGCTGGCCAATCAGCTCCAGGCGCTCCAAGATTCCTGCCTTACAATGTGATCAAGCGTGCATGGTATCAGATGATATTCTCAGTTTTCTGAAGAACCATATGATTGCAGCAGTGTTATATGAGTAATCCATCATTGTGGATTTGGGAAGGTGGTCACGAGATGTCACCTGAACCAATCTAGCTGTCAAAATTAAGCTTTGCAGATGACATGTCAGTGGGCTATCTTTGCCACACCAAATTTCACTTGGATTGTGTTATGATCTTAGGATACGCCGTCAGTGGTTTCCACTAATCCTCCGATTGCGGGGTCCCTGTGGGACACAGAGATTAGAGCCTCACCACGTCTTTTTCCTCACTTCATGTCTCACTTAAGATCTTCAAGTTTTTATTGATCGATTGATTGATTCATAATGTCTTTTGCTTATGCTATCTACGAAGTAGAATCGAGTATCCGCTGAATGCGAGATACCACCTGGCCCTTGGCCTGGATTCATCCGGAACGCCTGCATGCTGTCCCTTACCGTCCCTTGATTTTTGTTTCCTCCCTGAACGCCGTCATGCATCATGTATATACAGGTCATTAATAAAAGAAAGCAAGTCCCAAATCGCACCAGAGCCAAAACAACGCTTCTAGATCGATGCGATAGCCTGCTCCTCCTTCTCCGCCTTGACGATGGGCGCGATGGCCGCCTCGCCCTGCTTGGCCGCCTCGGCCGACGACGCGGGGGCGGCGCCCTTGGCCTCGACGGCCTTGCGCTCCATCTCCTCGAGGTACTGCGCGTAGCGCGACTTCTTGTTGTGGATACCGCACTCGGTCTTCTGCTGGCCCTTCCAGCGGCCGGCGCGCTCGTCCTCGCCCTCCTTGACGGGGACGGTGGAGTGCCAGTCGCCGACGGACTTGTAGCCCTGGTCGAGGAGGTCGTTGTAGGGGACGTTGTGGGTCTTGATGTACTCCTGCACTTGCTTGAAGGACCAGCTGGCCATGGGGTTGATCTTGATGACGCCGCGCTCGTCGTCGACCTCGATGATGGGCATCTTGTCGCGGGCGCCGCCCTGGGAGCGGCGGCGGCCGGTAAGGATGGCGGCGACGCCGAGCTCCTGGTAGGCGCGCTGGAGGGGCTCGACCTTGGCGATCCAGTCGTACATCTCGGCCTCGGTCTCCCAGAGCTTGGGACCGTACATGGCCTCGAACTCCTCGGTGGAGGCGACGCCGTAGGGCTTGAAGATGTGGAGGGCGACGTTGGGGTAGCGCTCCTGGATGCGGTCGACGAGGGTGTGGGTCTCCTTGAAGTGGTAGAGGGTGTCGAGGAAGATGAGGTCGACGTTGGCGGCGGAGGGGTTCTCCTTTTGGATCTTGGAGAGCATGTCGAGGGTGACGAGGCCGGTGAGGCCAAAGGCCGTCGACTGGAAAAGGTTGGGGAACATGATCTTTGAGAAGCGAAGGATGTCGAGGGGGTGCATGTTCTCGAGCTGGTCGTTGAGGTGCTTGAGGTGGGGTTGGGTGAGGGAGATCAAGGGGAGCGCGGGGATGGACGAAGATGTCGATGAGGCATCGGTGGCGGAACCATATCCGGACTCGACTTCGACACGATCAAGCTTTGCCGCATCGGCGGCGTTCAACCGAGGAGACGACTCGACGGAGGACGTCTGCGTCGTGGGCTCAGCAACGGCAGCCATTGTGTGAGGTTTGTGTATGAGTTGAGGGAGGAGGGGTTTGATGTGTGGTTGCGAGGCACCACGAGTATATGACGAGTAGTGGTTGCAAGAGTGTATGGGTGTTGAAAACCCGGGGTATAATTCACTCGACAAGGCTTTGATCAAGAGACAAGATGGATTAAAGGCAAATGACGCAAGATGCTGAAGCTGGGGAAAGTGAGTTCAGATGCTCGGATCAGAGAAGAGGAAGAAGGCAGTAGTTGATTTATGAGGACAAGAGGCACTTGAGGCAGGCAGAACTTACACCGCGAGTTAAAGAGGCGGGAGGAGGATGACTTGTTCATATTGGGCACAGGGCCATCACCAAGCAACATTACTAATTTGCTTTCCAACCCATTCTCAGACAGGAGCCCCGATCGAACCAAAGGCCGAGAGAGGGACTGAGGGACGAGAGCCCGCTTCCCAACTATTGCGCAATCGCAGCTTGTTTGGAGCATCGCATTGAACAAGCGCTGAGGAATTTGCATCTCTAAGCAAGAGGCGTGGTCTGGGAGCAATCACGACATCGACGCTAAACCTTTCGTGACGAAGACAGTGCAATGTGATTGGCCATGGGTCGCAGGGGTTGCTCCGTACCGTCGAACATCCCGCAATTGCGCCATCGCCCCGGACGCCGGAGTGGATGTTGACAATGGCAAACTTTCCCCAACAGCCGGCCCCGAAAGCCGGGAGCCGTGACGTTCAGAAAATAGATATTTGGGGCCGGACTCCTCCTCCGTGTCTATCGAGGTTGAGCTTCTCCTCATGATCTGGTTCACGATGAGTGCGGTCGAAAATAGGGGTCAAAAGGGGGCAGATCTTTTGGTTGAACAGAAACGCTGGTGTAAGTTCGCCATGATGATGCCATAAGACGTGATTCCGCCCGGGCCACTAGTCGGCTTGGCCTAGTGTATGTGGTCCCGGCAATCGGTCCTGACAAAACACATCGGCGCGGCACGGCAATCGGTACCCGCCCGGCCGTCGGTGTGGATGAGCCGGAGGTGGTGGTCTGCGCCTGTTGTCAATGTCAGCAATCCCACGCCGGACAACGTATCTCCATCGCCCAACCAGTCACCATACGAGTTTCGTCTCCGATCGAGGGTATCATCCGTGGTGACTCGCCCGCGAAATTTTCTGACAAACCCACAGTTGGGTTTCAACACCAGATGTGTTTCGACTGCTAACACCGCGGAAACGCACTTCGTTTACCGACTTGTTCCGAGGGACAGCTTGGAGCTTCGCCGCGCCCAGCGCCTCTTTAAATGAATGAGTGGGAGCCTCCGTCCCTGTCTGAGTGAGCATGAAGAAACGCTCTTGTTGTAATCCAGCCCAATGACTCGGAGTTGATACTTCAACCAAGGAACTGAGCAGACCAAGGCTTCTTGGACCCCTTTGTTTCTTGGCCAACATGTCGACATCCACAAGTGACTGGAGATGAGATGACAGCACAGCTGTGAGGGGACTGAGGGCTTCCACTCGGGTGACCGCTCATTCATCGTCCTGCGCCGTTGTCTGCCTCCCATCGCCAAAGCAGAAGCAGACGCAGACAGACATGCCGATTACGGCTCCCTGCGCCGCAGCGCCGTTCTCGAAAGGGCGTGGAGTCTAGACTCCGGACAGATGGCAACTGGCCTAGTCTCCATGACGTGGACAGTGTCTGGTGCAAGCGTGCCTCTTATTTCCGCGCGGCTCCGGTACCTACTCTATCAGCGGAGCCAGCTCCTGAAGCAATGATCAGTTTTCGGTCATCGCGGTGACTGGTGGATAACAAACTTACCAGCAGAAAAAGCCAAGGCCAGCCTGCACTGCTTGCCTGCCAATGACCAACACAGTAGGTGGCCAACGTGAGGTAGGGTAAGGTAGGCCAGTGCGTGATTCTGCGTATGTACACTAGTACGGCGATAGGGCTGTCATGGAATCGTCCCTGACGTTCCCTCCCCTGGATGACCGGCGTCGGTAGATTCGGGCGAGGCTGATGGTCCCGCAGATCGCCCGAAGGTTCGCTCTTTCACACTGGCTTCCAACTCACGTGTTCGGACTCCTGGCCAAAGTTTTCTCCTTTCACCTTGGACGGAACCCGGAGACGACTGACCGACCTCACAGTGATGTAATTGAGCCTCACCATGTCATTCGGACCGGGCCTCCTTCCCCCCCTCAGCTTATCAGAAGTTCAGAACAGAATTTTTAGAGGGGTAACCACGTGATCCTGGCGTCCACTTTGGGGAATACCACGGCCCACGGCTCAAGGAAGGTCCCACGGGAGAGCTTGCCATGCGACGCCCAGCTCAGCCAATGGCGCGCCGCCCAAGACGTCGGGACACGGGAATTGCGGGCCTCGCTCGGATCCGGACCAGTGACGGCGAGGCGGGGCACACAGTCAGACTTCACAGTGCACCAGCACCCGCCAGCCCTCCGCCGCGAGGCCCCATCCTCTCTTTCTCTCTATCGTCTGTCGTCCAACCACGCGAACATGTTTTACCTTTCGAAACAATGAGGGCTGCTAAGTTGAGCTGAGTCTTTAAGCTTTACCTTCACCACCACGCCGGGCCCCGAGCTTCTGTCTTTACCCCTCCCCCTCGTCCTCAGTCTCTCTCGCGCTTTCTCTCTTTCTCTCCCCGCAATCTTCCAAGCCGCCGCTGCCGTCGCCAGCAGCTGTTGCTGAAGGTCCATCCTCCTCCTCCTGCATAGTCCTCTATCCGTCCCGTCCCCCAGTGTCCCATTCACCCTTCGTCCCAGCCTTGTCTCCGTCTTGGTCCGTCGTAGTTTAAACCCCGCCTTAGAAGAAAAGACGATAGAGAAGAGTATTCCCGCCATGGCCGACGCAAGCCCCGCCAAGTCGACAACGTCGCCCCGACCTCAGCTGACCTCGTCCATGAGGAGCAGCTCCTTCTTGCGCGAGCACCAGCAGTACCGGCCCCCGCAGCACCCAGAGAGCCGCTTCGGCATCGACACCGTCGTCGAGGACCTGAGCAACGTCGCCGTCTCTCCGCCAAAGCAGCACAACCACAACGCCGGCCACAAGCACTATGCGGGCTTCAACGGCATCCCCTCAGAGGACAACCCACCCACCATCCGCAGCGGCCTGAACCACAGCTACTCGCACCCCAACTGCGCGCCCGCGGGTGGGAAGAAGCAGTCGCGCCTGGTGGCCACGCTCTTCTACAAACCGAATGGCGGCGACGGCGCCGGCCACCACACGACAGCGGCCGGAGCAAGTGGCGGCCGCGTCGCATCCCCCCCGACCCTCACCTCCGACAGCGCCAGCGGCAAGGAGTCCCTCCCGGCCAACTTCGCGCCGACCCAGGACCCCGAGTCCTTCCCCCTCGAACCCCCGACCCTCGAGCCCGAGAAGCTCGACCACCTGTACGGATCCCACGTCTCGCCCATGTGCGTGACCTCGTTCCTGCACCTCATGTCGACCTTCCCCCTCCCCGCCGGCGAGTCCGACTACAGCTCCTCCCACCGCTGTCTCGACAGCCAGGAGCACCCGCGCGTCGTCGAGCTGACCCTCGACCCGGCGCCCTGCCAGAGCTACCTCAGCCTGACGGACCTGCGGCGGCACGAGCTCATCTACCGCTTCGAGAGGGAGTGGAGCGTCGACGTCGCGCTGCAGCCCGACACGCTGTGGCGCAGGCACCCGCGTCTCGTCGTCTTCGACATGGACAGCACCCTCATCACGCAGGAGGTGATTGACTTGCTCGCCGCGACGCTCACGGACCCGCCCGACCTGGCCGCGCGCGTCGCCGACATCACGCACCGCGCCATGCTCGGCGAGCTCGAGTTCGACGCCGCGTTCCGCGAGCGCGTGCAGCTTCTCAAGGGTCTGCCCACCTCCTGCTTCGAGCAGCTGCGGCCCGTCCTGGATGTCACCAAGGGCGTGCCCCGCCTGATCAAGGCTCTGAAGCGCCTCGGTGTGAAGACCGCGGTGCTGTCGGGCGGGTTCTTGCCCCTGACGAGCTGGCTTGCTGGAGAGTTGGGCATCGACTACGCGCACGCCAATGAGGTTGTCATCGACGATGCTGGGAAGCTCACTGGGGAGGTCAAGGGCCTCATTGTAGGCAAGGAGCGGAAGCGTGACCTCCTTGTTGAGATTGCAGCCAAGGAGGGCATCGATCTGTCGCAGGTTGTTGCGGTTGGTGACGGCGCAAACGATCTGCTGATGATGGGCGCGGCGGGCTTGGGTGTTGCGTGGAACGCTAAGCCGAGGGTGCAGATGGAGGCCGATACGAGACTCAACAGCGAGAGCCTGTTGGACTTGTTGTACCTCTTTGGGTTTACGGGTGATGAGATTGAGCAGCTCGCCTCGTAGATTGGCGGGTGGCTTTTTGTAGACTTGTGTGTGGGTGTGGGAGTGGTGTTGTGGGCGTAAGTCGAATGGTGTTTTTGGGGAGTTGGGTGACACCGAGGCAATGCATTGCTGTTTTTTTGGGAGTATTCTTTTCACTCGCCCTCACGATTCAATTGCATGCGATTGAGTTTCCTGCAGCAAATATGTTCAGATGAAATCCCGCTTCATGAGCCTCGGAGCATATAAAACCGGTCAAGGTAGCTTGATGAGCCGCGAGGCCGAGTGATGTAGTTTCAACGTTGGAGATACTGTCCAAGGTAGAAAAACGTGGATAAAACTGAATTCTCCCTATCTACACATGAAAACCACCTTCCGCCCATTGCACAGACTGTGCAAAAACACGTCTTCTCAACGCAGGTATCTCTAATTCTTTAAGGGTAGCCGTCCTTGCCCCACTTGTTGTACTTTTCGTGCAATTCCTGTGTCATGAAGCGTCAGCCCGGCTATTTCCTCCGGCTTCAAATCCCGAAGAATCCCGGGCCTTAGCAAACTCGACCTCCCACGAACGGAGTCTCTCCGACGTGGTGAGATGGATCAGATAGGTATATCAAAAACGCACCTTGGGGAGAGTGACATCGGGAATGATGACAGTGTTGACGGCGCTGGGAGCGTCTCTGGGCTCGTTTGCGGGGTTGCCACCGGGGTGGTACTTGTACTTGCCCTCGCTGTCGGTCTCCCAGGGCATACCGGCCTTCAGGACGGGGCTCTCGGAGGTAGAGGAAGTGGGGGAGCGGCCTGCGCGGGAAGAAGAAAAAAACGTCAGTGGGTGTTCAATCGTCGAGGAGGATATACCAATTATTCCTGAGACGTACCAAAGTAGAGGCCGGCACCGCCGAGGGCGGCAACCATGACACCACCGAGGATCTGTTTGACAAAAAAATCCGATTAGCCTTCCATTCCGGCTCGCTTGCATGCGATTGTTTTGACGCCGCTTCCAGCCTTTCTGTCCGCACCCCTTTGCGCAACTATCGCTTCTTCGTAGGCTCGGCGATATTTCCTGGTTGCTTCAGAAGCTCGGCTGCGCGGGGGGAGGGATGCGGTGGACGTTGGACGGCGGACGGGTCGGTCTAAGGGCATCTCGGCTGGATGGACGGGATATCACGCACGAGGGTCTCGGGGTTGCGCTTGGACTCCTGGGTGAGGGTCTGCTTGGCCTGCTCGTCGGCGAAGCGGCGGATGGAGGTAGAGAAGGCGCGGCGGGCGACGAAGGAGGCCATTGTTGCGGTGGTTGACGGGGTGTCGTTGGGGTGTGATGTTGTGAGTGGTGTCGGCTTGTCGTATGATTTCGGAGCTTCAGGTTCGTCGAGACAGGATCCCAAGGTTGAAATTCGGGAGAAACGATTGGCCGGGCTTACGAGTGGAAGGTGATTGGTCAATCGAGGACGATGTGGACATTACCTCATCCTGCACCGGATAGATGACTCTTATGCGCTTAAAGGCTTCGCTTCACTAAGCAGTATAATTGACTAACGGCTTCCTAGCATGTGAGAGTCCTGCTATGGCAAGTATCTGCCAGCAGTGGGAAAGATGGAGATGCTTTCACTTTGATCCTGGCTGTTTTTGCGTTATTTGCATCGACACATGGAGCGGCCTTTCAGGTTATGGTGAGCTATCAGCTGCAGACTGAAGCCTCGCTGGCCCATGAGCTTATCATATTCAAGCGAAATATAGCGTGACTGTCCGAGTTTCATGTTCTAGAACGACATTGAACAAACACTGCGAGAATAGATAGTCTCAACAAACAATTGAGAACAAATCAAGAGGCTGCCTTACAATACGAAGAGGCTGGCATTAAACTCGGAGCCTGGGGGACCGGTACTTCCGAACACAGAGCTTATCCTGGACAATTTGTCGCATCGGGGCTTGCGTGCTTGTCCTCATTGAAGTCTCACGTTATGCCTGGCGAACATCTCCGTCAGCATCAAGATGCATCAGCAGCCTATATTATCGTGGTAGTGTCTATGCTCGATTGGCTCAAGACCGTAGGAGGTATTTTGCTCATCACACCTCAAGTATCGCCGAGAGCTTATGCTTTGGGGAGTCCGTGGATAGAATGGGAAGCAATGATGCTGATAGATCTACCGTCGCTCAGAAGAATGTGACTGTAGTTTCCGTCTTCGATCGCAACCATTCTAACAGGCTCATACCCACGAGGCTGGAGAATGTAGAGCGCGGTTCATCCGCAGAAACGTGCGTCGATTGTCAGAAACAGTCATATGGTGCAAACTGTCAGAAGACCCCAGATGGTCAGGGTATCCCATGTTTGAGCAGACAAGCCATAATGTACGGATAGTGAACGGGACCGCATTGGTGCTGACAATGGCGGCATAATCGCATTCTCCTACATGTTGAAGCAGTGAATTTCATGGATGAGGATCGGATTCAAGACGTCTCATTCACTGCGGTGCATGCTTGGATTGTGTGCGATTGGCCCTGTTCGTGCCGTGTCCCAAGCATTTCCCTGGCGATGCTGCTCGGACGAAAGCGTTCCGAGCGAGGACCAACCCAGCAGATTAAAGAGATCATTCCGGGAACCCTCAGCGTTGCAGCAGTTCAACGGCATTCAGCGAAAGGGCGAGACGCGTCTTAAGCCACGGAATATAAGCAAGACCAAAACAACGGTTTAGCATTCCTCACATGTCAGCGATGAGAGTGGAGGAACGGGAGGCTGAGAAACATCGCCAGTTTAGGTTCGTAGAGACTGGAGAGTAAATTAAAGGCTAGAACAACCATGGCCTGTGCGTTTTATGCTAACTGCTATCCCGTACTGGTGGTGTCCGACTGTCCGTAGGGCAAAGGCATCGAAGACGGGTACCTGAGCGAAAGACACGCTCCTTCGTCCGCCGTGCTCCCCATCTCATCACCCCGGCACTGCAGCCATCGCGGCGCCGCGTGCTGTTGGCCTGTTGCTGCTGTAGCAATTTAAAGCTGGGAGCCAGATCCGGCAATTGTAATTAAATTGGCCTGGCCTAGTTGCACCGGCGCCTGCATAAAAACGCGGCCAAAGCCGTTTCGCAGGGGGCTTGAGCGCAGGCACTATCGTGAAGAAGCCGTGATACAGGCGGAGGAATGTTAGTGATTACAGACGGCAGCTACATCCTGCACTATCTGAGCTTAACCAAATCAGGGTTCTATGCAACCTTCCACATGCACAAAGCACGGATACCCAGGTTATGCCGCCCCTTACATTGGGTCGCAGTATCCGTATGGTAAAGCCTTGCAGCGAATCCAGCCCAGCATACCCAAGAAAAACCCCCCCGTTCGACTTGCGCTGCGGTGCTCCAATCCAATCCTTCTCCGTCGCTGTTGGGCAATCCATGCCTGGACTGGGTCGCTTTCTGGTCTCGAAAAAGCAACACCAGGCACAAGACGAGACTCTGAGTCTTGTCCGACGTCTTCTTCGCTTCGCTCATTCACGGCTCGCTCGCCATCCCAACCTTCCTTTCTCCGTCTCTCTCTCCCACTCTCTCTACACGATACAATACGACAAACGATACCAACCGATTCACTCCCTCGCCTTAATACACGGGCCTTTTCCTATTCCTTTGCACGACCTCTTTTTAATACCACATTCCGACCGCAGACTTTTGCGCTTCAGCCTTTTCCAAACCTTCCACGATCCAGTCTCCGAACCTACCGAACCCTTCGTCCCGCGCGATAGTCATCACAACCTCACGTCAAAGCGCCGATTTCAAGACCGACCACCACCCTCCCCCCTGGCCGCTCTTGACAAGCTCTTCTCCCAACCTCACGATACCCTTTTATCAACACGTCAAAAAAGCGACATGTTATAGTGGAGGAAACTTGCGAACTTTCCAATATCATTGCGCCGCCGATCCGCCTGCGACATCAGCGCTCAAAATGACTTCAAAAGAACAGGCCGGTGGGCCTAGCACGCCAACCGACGATGGCGGCTTTCCGAAACCCCAATTTCCTGGACGCTCCGACCGACCAGGCCCGCCGAGTATCATCTCGTCGCGAATGACCGACATCGCGTCCGACGACGGCGGGGACGCTGTAGCCCAGACCTTGTCCGAAAATCCGCGCAGAAAATCTGGTCTGGCTTCAGAAACTGTGTCACGGCCAGGAACGGCCAAGACAGGCATGTCTGGACCCCTCGAAGGCCGGAGACGGGGTCCGCCCCCACGAATGAATTACATTACCAGTCTCAACGAGAAGAGGGGAAGCATCGGAGGCGGTAGTACCGCTGGTTCGATCAGCAGCAGACCGCCTAGCTCGACAAGTCGAAGTCATGTTCCGTCTCTTACGTCTTCAGCCTTCTTTCGTCCCATGAGTTCGCAAAAGCTGCAAGCCCAGCGTGGTGGTTCACGACCTGCGACCCGTCAGCAACCTACATTGGAGGATACCGAACCTACACCCGAACACAACCAGAGTGCCGCCGCAGCAGCAGCTGTAGCCAGTGGAGGACCAAATGCTCGGCACAGCGTCATCTCAAACCCGGTTTCGAATCCCGTTGCGCGCCTCCAGCGGCAGCTTAGCGACGACGACAACATGAGACCACCTCCGTCTCGCGGAACCGAATACACCGACCAAGGAACGTACGATCGAATCACCGCCAACACGAGCCCGACTCATGGTCACTATGCTGCCGGTAGTATGTCCGAGAGCGTCACGCCGCTGCAACGGAACCAGCGCAATAGCCGAAACCTGAGCGTCAATGTCGACAGGGGCTTCAGAGAACGAGGCAATCAACCTAGCCCTATCAAATCGCCGCGATCTTTCCGCTCAAGTTTCCTGCTGCCAGGCAGAAGTGACCAGAACAAGTCTAACCGGACTCTACCTGGCGGCGAAAAGCTTTCATCGACCGCATCCACGCCGCAGCTCAACCCCGTAGACTCTTCGAGACCCGCCGACAAGAACAACTTGAAGAAGTCCAAGACAAACCTTGGCTATGTTTTCCAGTACTTCGAAGGCAATACTGTCTTCTGCTTGGGAGGGCGATTCCAGAACACCAAGCATCGGCCAGTCAATGTAGCCACTGGGCTGTTCATCATTATTCCCGCCGTCCTATTCTTCGTCTTCTCAGCCCCTTGGATATGGCATAACATCAGTCCTGCCATCCCAATCACTTTCGGATACGTCTTCTACATTTGCATTTCCTCGTTCCTCCACGCATCCCTGTCGGACCCAGGCGTAAGTTGTGACACCCTTACTTCGGTAAAAATATAGCTAATCGCGCATAGATTTTGCCGCGAAACCTTCATGCCTTTCCACCGGCTGATTCGACAGAGGATCCTCTCCGGCTCGGGCCTCCGACCAACGACTGGACGCTAATCAAGTCAGCAGAGTCAGCCACGGCCGCCATGGAAGTTCCAGTAAAACATTGTAGAACATGTAACATTTGGCGGCCTCCTCGGGCTCATCACTGCCGACTGTGCGACAACTGCATCGAGACCCACGATCACCACTGCGTTTGGCTCAACAACTGTGTCGGAAAACGCAATTACCGATATTTCTTTGCTTTCGTCTCCTCGGCAACTTTCCTCTCTCTCTACCTCCTTGGCGCCTCTCTAGGCCAAATTCTCGTACACATGCACCGATCCGATATTTCCTTTGGTAAATCCATCGACGACTTCCGCGTTCCCTTCGCTATGGTCATCTACGGCTTTATTGCCTTCTTATACCCTGCTGCCCTCATGGGCTACCACATCTTCCTCATGGCTCGAGGCGAAACAACGAGAGAGTACATCAACTCTCACAAGTTCATCAAGGCAGAGCGGTTCCGAGCCTTCACTCAGGGCAGCATGCTCAAGAACTGGATCGTCGTCCTCTGCCGACCGAGGCCTCCTACCTACTACCAATTCAAGAAGAGGTATATTGGCGGTGATCAACGCCTCGGTGCTCTCCGGGATCAGAAGGTCGACATTCAGGGTATGGAAATGCAGAACGTCAGACCAACGACAGGGTTTCAAGGACCCGTCTCCTTGCGCAACGAAACAAGCACTACCGCGACATAATTACCCATTTCTTTGATTGTTTTCTGCGTGGCGTTGTTTAGGAGCCATCATACGTTTAAACGGATCCTGGATACCTGTAATGTATGTTTTCTATTATACCCGGCTTTACCTATCAAAGCAGGTAAACAGACATAAAACGCCGGTTCTCTCCCTTGAGGCAGGGGACGAGAGCCCGTATTATTTTCCATCGCGGCAATGCGCTACGATATCGGAGCCAGTACATAGACGTTTGGCGCAAATTACTGCGCTTGTAACAAATGCTAGTTCATACCCCGAGTTGAAAGCTTCCATATTCGCGTGACGTGTGTCTTTAGTTCCTGAATCACAGCTGCTTGCCTTTGGCAATCAACGATCAAACACGCTTCCACATCACCACTATGCTCAAACAAGCCGAGACTGTGAATCAGTAATTCGTGCAACCTTTGACAAACATATAAATAGGCTTGGTACTTTGCCATATCACCTACCTCGGAATTCCACTTACACACCGGACAACAGGAACAACAACCAACAGCATCAGTCAACAGAAAAGAAGCTCTTGAATCCTCAGAAGTTTCATATGGTCTAGGCCCAGAGCGATCAAGATACAATGGCCTACGTATTCGACGGATACTCCGAAGCCAGCTCCGGTCGGAACACACCTCGCGGCCAGCAAGGCCCTGGCTCTGGAGGGGGAGGAGGCCGTCAGCAGCGTGGCTATGGGCATGGAGATATACCCGTCGGTGGCCTACCCGGAGGGATCTACTACGGTACGGGTCGCTTTTACGAGGAGAATCTGCGTAACGAGCAGCGGCGGCGGCAAGAGCAACAGCAAGAACGAGAACAGAATCAACAGCGACACAGGCACGATCCACAATGGCAACCAGAAGAGGAAGGTGAGCAGCAGCATCAACACGATCAACAGCAGCAGCATCAGCCTCCGCGGTATCCCGCTTTTGGTGGCTTCAGCCAAGCGAACGGCTCTGGACACGATAATGATCGTGTGAGAGAGGCTTCTGCTGCTGCGAGGGCGTTCCTTGAAGCGCTGCAGAGAGAGCACTGGCGGCGGAGACAGCAGCAGGCTGATGCTAGAGGCGGCGGATTTGGTTTGGGCCCTGGTGATGGGTTTGGGGAGATGGGTGACGATGACTTTGGGCCGACTGAGGAGATTCGGTTTGAGGATTTGTTCGGGGATATCTTTGGAAGTTTCGGTGGAGGCGGTGCTGGTTCGTTCGATCCTCGTCCCGGCCCCGGCTCCGGCTCTGGACCTGAACCTGACCAGGGCCGTACCGATGGGCCTGGCGGTCAAGGTGGTGGTGGGGGAGAAGGCAATCCCGGCCCCGAACCAGCAACTTCTGGACCCGGTAGGAACGGCGGTGCCTTCCGGCCGAGCTATGGACCCCCGCCAGGTCACTACGGAGGTGGATGGTACGGGTACGGTCCCGCGTTTGGGGAAGCGGCGCGTGCTCGACGGGGAGGGGCGGGGATGACCTTTGCTGATCTCTTTGAGCTTTACCAAAGCTGGCCTGGTCCGGATAATTCGTTTGGGGATTATGACGAGTCGGGAAATATGCCTCATGCATACTTCTGATCTTTGGGGGTTTGAGGCGTTGATTGGAGTTGGGGAGTTCATGATAATTTAGGGGTACATCGAGAGTCGAGTACCAAGTAAGGCACTCGAGTAACTAGCCAAGAGTTCAATGTTACGAGAAGTACAATGATGCGAACTGACTATGTCCCGGTGTGATACCTTGTCTTTGCTGGTAATGCGGGTGATTCAATGTACAGACTGCGATCTCGATCATCTCATTCTGACCGCCGTCAAAGCGAACACCACTTTACGTAGATCACAGACACTGCATGGATCGCGTAGCTATAGAAGGGAATCGAGAGCCAAGTTCATTATTGTTAAGGGGATTTGCGGTCTTCGGATTCGGAGAGGCGCGAGGTCCACACAGCCTCCAAATGCTGTGCCCCCAACTCGGCGCAGCAGGGCGCGATCATGTCCATTTCTTTCCAACGATATGTCTTAAACATACCGTGCATGCCCACCCGGCTTACGGCCGAAGAAATTCCAGCCTGTGCAACCATCCTGCTGCCAACTTGAGAAGTCAACATCTCAAAATTGGCCTCTTCCCGCAAGCCCATTCGATCTTGCATGCTAGTGAACTTACCTAACTCGACAAGGCTGACATGAAATCTTGCTCACACACGCGTTGAGACTAGACGCTATATCCTCGATTGGGGAACTTTCAAGAGACTTAAATACGCCTTGTAATCACTCTCATCTCTTCATACTGCTTGGAATCTTGTTTTCTTCGTCCGGAGCTCGCCTACTATCCGTATCTCAGACCATAGCCCGCACTATGAGCACCCTCTCGAAGTCCCAAAGTGTCCGCGCGGGCAAGACATATGCAACTGAAAAGGATTGGCACCGTATGCAGCCTACTATTACCAAGCTCTATCGAGATGAGAATAGATCCCTGAGACAAGTTAGCGAGATCATGGAATCCCACTATCGTTTCCATGCAACGTAAGTCAACATCAAATCACAGCTATAGCTTTCTGACTGAACCTCGTCCAGAACTAAGATGTACAAGTCAAGACTGAGTACGTGGAAGCTAGACAAGAAACTTAAAGAAGCCGAAGTAATGGTGATGCTTCGACAAAAGGAGGACCGCGAAGCTGCAGGGAAGCGCTCGCAATTCTTTCTCCGAGGCCAAGAAGTCAACTGGGAACGGGTGATGCAGTATCTGAAACATAGACCCGACCTACAAGATACGTCTAGCGTCGATATTGCAAGATATCTAGATACGAGTTTAGACATCACATGCTCTACACCCTCGCCGACCTTACTCAAAAACGAAATTCCTCGTCGGATAGAACCGCATTCAGATCTGCGCCTGCTTGACAACTCCATAAGGCTTATACATTCCTACCTTGATGGAGCATTTGAAACAGGGTTGGTAGTCATCGACGGGCGTATTCTCTACGGACCAAACGGGAAACCAGCAAGGCAAAGGGTCCGGAAGTGGCACAATGACATGGCTAGCATCCACGTACTGCTGAGCAGCAAGGAAATAACTGCTGCCTTCTGCCTTCTCAACAAGCAACTTGATTTTCTGAAGCATCTTATAAGGGAACAAGACCCCGAGTTGCTTTTACTAACACTCCACGACATCTTCGACCTGGAACCCAACCTCGCGGAGTCGCTCCTTGTCTTTGTGTGTAGGATGCACCAGGCCATATTTGGCGAACATCACCCCCTCAGCTTGATCTGGGACAATCTCGTTCGCTTCACTGCAAAGGCCCGCTTACAGGCTGTCTTGAGCATGACCGCTTCCACCGCGAAGGAAATGGAGGCGAGGATGGGGGCCCAGTCTGCATACGTGGAGGCTCTGGAGTGTCTTCAGGTGGATGTGCATAAACAAACGGGCTCCAAGGATGCGTTCGGGAGTTCATGAGGTTGACATGCCTCTAAGGAGAGCTTCCACACGCTTGGGAGGGACCAACAACGTATAATGAAGAGTAGTTAGGATTCGAACCTCATCAAAAAATTTAGCAGAAGTAAATTGACTACACAACTGTGTATTTCAACGGCACTTTGAGAATGCCAAGATGCTTAGCAGATAGGTCTCTCTCGGCTAGCAGACATATCTCGTTGATCAAAACAGAGGTCTCCTTCGAAGCTATAAACTGTCGAAAGCTACTAGTGACGAGAGTACAGATTTGAGAAGAAAGAGTCTTCCTACCCTATACTTATCCCAACCGGAAACGACGCCTCTGCGGAACGAATGGAAGGCTAGAAAAAGGCAGATTCTCAGCACTTTGCGATTCGTGTGAACCCAAATCTTCGATCCTCGTAAATGCTAGTAACCCTATTCTCACCGTGAGGCCAGGGACAGACTCAAGAACTATAGCGCACGTTGCGTGCTCCAGAGGCGAGAAGCATATTGCCGTAAGTTTTCGGTCGAGGAAGGTATCTTCGTATCCGAAGTCTGGGGTGAACTTGATAACAAACTCTCCTTTTCCATCAGAGGGTTTGCGTGTTGTTGGGAGATAGAACATGTCGTCGTGCGAGGTGCCTGAACGCCGTTTGATCTTCCGATAGCAGAGGGGCCCGGTCTGAAATGACCAGCATTCGATGTGAAGATACCTGGTACATTGCATGATTGACGAATCAAGACCACTAGTCTCAAAGAAGTCGGCCCATTCAACCATGTTGCCCTGAGGCGTTTCCACCCAAACCTCTGAGTCGAAGTTTTCTGTAAGTTCCACTAACTTGGGAGGCCTCAGATGGAAGTAGCCGTAGTGACCAAACAACGTCTTCCCATTCTGGGATACCCACGACCAGCTGGGAAAACCTGCCAACCTGGCATAGTTCTTTCCTTCAGGCCGAATCTCCCATTGGAGTCCAGCGAGAAAGGCGCGTCTCGAAGCAGTGGCGTCTACTACCAGCCAGCCGGAGGCGACTATCGGGATGCCCCAGTACGAAAAGCATCCTGGATTGACTCGTGACCACTTCTTCAACACTCCAGATACAGCAGCGAGTCTGTCGCTTGAGTATGTCAGCTGGCGATCGCAGTACTTTTGAAGTATAGCCCAGATACCGTCTGGGGTATTGAGGAGAGTCCACTCGGGCCTCTCGTGGTGCTCCAGATTCCCCTGCAAAGCAAGAGGACGCGTGAGGTGTTCAAAGCACATCATATCGTGGCACTCAAACGAGACCTCATAGTTGGAAAAGTAGAGTCTTCTCCTCGACAGACACGTCTCTTGGAACGTCCACCCCCGCGTGGACCACTTTGATCGGGAGATCTGGTCTAGTTGCCACTGGTGGCTGAAATTTGTCACGATTCCTTGCTCGCCGATTGTTTTGGTGATTGGAACGTGTTGCGTTCGGCCGAGAGACAAGCCCGGCAGCCCGTAGCTCGGGTCTTTGGCGCCGATGGCGATGATGCTGAGTTCTGCGTCGCCGTAGATCTGGTCCATCCTCTCCACCTGACTCATCTTGTGAGTTGCGTCGTCTTGCCAGATGCAGTATCTGTCAATCCAGATGTAGCGGAAGCCGAGCTTGATGGTGGCCCTCATGGCGTCTTGAATGACTGGCGGAAGGTCGTCCGGCAGACACGGGTATGTGTACCTGTCTGGAGGCGCGACTCCCCAAACGTAGCTCAACGCTACGTAGCGATACCTAGTGGCTGGGTCTGTGTTGATGATTTGACGGGTCTCGCAGTCTATGAGCTTGAAGTGAGGGAGAGTCTGCCAGTCTGGGCTGGTACGACATGCATCGTGATGATTCTCGCATAGGTGTATCCACGATCGAACGAGGCCGTAGTCGATTCTCTCCTCGCGCAAGACTCTAGCTTGCATCGGAAGGTCCAGAAGAGGTCGAGTGGGCTCCAAGATAGCAGTGGATGCAAGAGAGACCAGACTTCCTGGCGCCTCTCGATGGGCGAAACGGATCCACGCTGTCAAGCCGCCACCAGCACTGGTATTGCCAAAGTACTGAGCGGATGCTGTCTTGTAGTGTGAGGGATTCATGACGAGAAGGAGAACGGAGTTGAAGTCTGGACGTTCCCCGCCATCTCCAAGCTTCGGCTTCTCAGCAAAATTGTAGAGCAGATTGGCGGGGATCGCTAACATGATCTTCTCCTTCTCGGCCATCGGATAGCGGTTGAGGTTGAAGCCGATGGAGAAGACCAAATCACAGAACGGGCAACTTGGGATTATGCCTGGGGGGTATTGACTGATCCTATCCTCTCGGGTGAGCGGTCTCCAGTCTCCAACATGCTGGATGTATTTGGTCCAGCTGGTCTTGTAACTCTGAGCCGAGCCGATGGCCGGAAGACCGTCAAAACGAGCCGGGTCGAAGACTGCCTGAAGATTTAGCTTGGTGCAGTTGCGACAGAGCCGATCATCTGAAAGTGACATTGTGATCTTGCATGAGTGACTGTTAGTGTGTTGAGGTGCAGACGTGAGGTTGGCGAGGCTCTGGAATTCTGCCTGTTCAGCTGGATGTTGGGCGTAAGCGCCCCTGTCACGACCTTGCGTCCAATTATATCCACTTCATGCAGGAGTGGCTTGGCCAGCAACGTCGCGCGAGACATCGAATCCAGCACCCATGGATCACGCAAAGACCCAACTCAGCTCACGCCAGGATGACAAGCTAAATTCGTTATGTGATCCTCGACTACGGGGGAAGCCACACGTTATCCTGTTCTGTTTGGATTGAAATAGAGCGTATCCGTATTCAGCAATTGGTCCCAATTGCCTGGCATGGGCTGTGTTCCCGCGGCAAACACCCAGTCAAGATCCAATCTCATGTCCATATCAATGCCCTCGTGGTATTCTCGCTGCTCCCCTTGTTGAACAGGAGATATGCTCTGAAAACTGCCTATGCTCTTCGACCCGGCCGGACTGTCGGTACGCGCTCGTTTCCGAGACGCCTGCTCGCTCTGCCGTAGGGCGCCGAGGCCGGACGGTAGCATGGCATTACGTGACGGACATTGACTCAGCCGGCGAGAGCGCAACTCCCACTTACGTTGCAGCATGAGAAGAAAATCCCGAGACCGCTTGGCGCACTCCCAAGTGCCTGAAAGCTCCTCCAGAGCCCGGAAGCATACGCTCAAGTGTGTCGCCGTCTCCGTGGTCCTCTTCCGTCTGCGGCGGGATATAGATGCGAAGATGAGTATGATGGCTGCAGAGAAGATGATGGCCACGCCTTGGATATGAACTCGCTTGAGGGAGTATTGGCGTTCGTAAATCAGGATCAGCTTTGCCACTGCGGCTGCTGACTCGATGCACATTTGTTGCGCGTGCATGTAGCCGGGACCTTGAGGTGGTTGTGGTTGAATGTAGCTCGACGACATCCACGGCCTATGGGCATGTATCACGTTTTGATAGTATTGCATACTGGGCACAAAAAGGTGAGCGACTGCCGCATGACGACAGGAATCAACAATGTGGATTTAAACTCACTGTAACAGAAGAACATGAGGAAGGAATGTTCCCTCTGAGTCTTCAAGATCGACTTGTATCGTACGTGGCAGGTTCTGCTTCCAAGCAAATAATATTGAAACAATCTTCTCGTTGTTGGCCTGTAATATGTCCCGCGGAATCCGAGAGTTGCCGTATCTACCAGAAGAGCATTTAGTTCCACTAAATCAGACAGAAACATTGCTATTCGGGCGATTTACTCACAGCGTGTGACCGAGAGGCGCCATGATTTCGCACAACTCTATGCGGTATAGGCTGATGACCTCAGTGTAATCCTGGATGGGTACTGGGGCGTTGTCGTTGCTAAGGCGCGAAACGTAAGGAAGCCATTGCTCGATCCGTCCATCTGATGAGTCTTCTGTTGGTTTCCCAACTGTGATATCATCCATGCTGATACGAAAAGGCCGACCTCTGTAAAATCCGAGCGTCCTTGAAAATTTGTAGAGTCAGACCACAGCCCCGACAATGTTGGCAGCGGCGCCAGAAGCTTACTGATCCATTGTGTATGCGCTCCAGAATACAGCGCGACGAAGCTCTGCTTCAGCGGGTTTAAGAACACCCTTGTTTACGTACGGTGTCATATCCTTGTGTAATGCCAAATCAAACGCGAGCCGAATCGCCATTGCTAGATCGAGAGCTGTTAGTTCCTCTTGTCTCATAGTTCACACATGTCACATGTGATAAGCTGGGGTGACTATACCACTATACAACCAACCGCGAGAGTCCCTATTCGCGCCTATCTCATGGCTACTAAGAACAATCATTGCTTGTACCGTAGAGACGGAAGGCGAGTCTAGTTCGATCTCTAAAAGAGTCTTGGCTCTTGCGGCGAAGAAATCCGGAAGAGACTTTGGGAAGGTTATAAAGCTCGGGTGATATCGTGTTTCGAAGGTAGCCCCTAACGAACACCTGCAAAAGAATTAGCATCATCAAGCAACAAAAGAGTTGAGAGGTTGAAGCAATATTTGAACTAACATTGCATTTCTAAGTGCCTCGGAATAATATGGTGTGTCTTCCTCTCGCTCGTGCCAACTATGTTTCGCTTCGTCGTAGAGAGTCCTGTCGACTACATGCTGAAAGGGGTCCTGCCATGTGAAGTAAAGGTTGATCAGATGATCTTCGAGATCTTGCGGTACCTGTTTGCCGTAGCCCATGTTGTCGAGGTGTTCTTGGCCATCGTTGCGCACGGTTCGATCCACAGCCAAAGTATCGGCTCCCACAGGTAGTTCCATCAAGCTGAAGTTAGATGTTGGTCCGAAATAGGAGATTTTTCCATTGGGACCAATTTGGAGAGACCCTAGTCTATCAGATAACTGGTTGACTAGGTCCTCTTCCGTTGTGCCTGAGCCGGCATCGTCCTCTTCATTGTCGCTCAAAGCAGCCTCTCCGGAGTACGTGCTCAACAGAGGATGGCTGGGGGTCTGGACGCTGGCGATGCCACCACCATTTGTGATGATGTTATCGGCATTTTCAGAAGGGCTCCATTCCCAGTCTGCAATCGCTCTCGTTGTTAAGTTCAACAAACCGTCTTGGACCGGTGGTGCGAGCCCGACTGTCGCGTCATTGCCTAAGTTGAAGGAAGACGGGTCGAAAGGTAGTGGAAAGCCTAGGGGAAGTTGATCTGGAGGTAGTATGGTATTGTTAGATGGGACGCAGACTGCTGATGTTTGCGGCTCTAGGGACAAAGCTGGGTCAATCGGTGGTGTTTTGTTGCGTTCTATAGCCAATTGGGTCGTCGGAAGGCCTAGAGTGTTTAGTATCCGTGTCAGACTTTTGGCCTCTTCTGAAGGCATAGGCGGGAGTTGTAGCCCATTCTGATTGATAAACTGGCAAAGGTGGTCGACCCTACTCGACAGCAATTCGACAGCGACGCGCAGTGATAGTCTAGCGTTTGTAAGCCTTGACCAAAACGCTCGAAATCAAGAGACTGCAAAGAGAATCTAACTTGCGCTTGTCCTCTCCAGCTTGGTAACGGCACTCTCGGTGCTTAGTCCTGCAGTTGGAGCATGAAGGAGTTGCACCGTCACACTATTGAAAATTTGTTACTTGGATGCCACAGATTCTAGTCTGAAGCCATCGTCGTGATATCGAAGCTGGAGGATGGAAACTTGAGAACAAGGCTGGGGAAGGCAGCGCATACCTTGATCTTGCTTTCCCGACAGGAAATGCATGCCGTAGTGACATGCCTCCTCTTGGCGTCAGACTTCGATGATTGGGGCATACTGCCTTGCTCCTCTGGAATATGTGTTCCGGAATCTGTATTGAAGGTGTGGAGGTTGATGAAGTTTGGCTGGGGTAAATTCGAGAGATGACGGGGCGGTGGACACTCTTTGGCCGCACCGAGGCCCACTAGCAGAAGGACGTTCTTTCACAGCATGAACCCCAGTGTGCTAGCTACCTGGCCCATGTGGCTTTGTAAGTTGCTTCGGCCGTGTTCGTACCGGTAGCGCTGACCGCGGGGCGCGTAGGCGCCAGGTCCAGATGTACAGGGGACTTGCTGGTCGCTAAAGTGACTATGTTGTACCAAATGAATGTGCGCTAAAGTTCACTCCAAATGTGGTCAACAACACACCGGACGGTCGTGATACTATTCGATGAGCTTTTCATTGGGATAGACGAAGACTGTCAGATGTACTCCAATGCTTGGGTGCTTGCAGCGAAGATTATCAATCGTACCTGGGAGCAACAGACCATTCTCATTAAAGTCTCGTTGCAAACATGGGCTCTGCGTAGGTATCCGAATTATGGATCAAGAGCATCTCAAGCACACATTCGCAACCACAGACTACTGGCCACTTGGACATGAATCAAGGATCTACGACTTTAGAATTACACTTCGTGTATCTAAATCGATGACCGAAACACGTAGTAACGCTACTCACCTAGGCAAAGCGCTATTGAGGCAGTACTAAGTCAGCTCGCACAATCCGGCATACCGAGTCGTCCATCCTCATTCTAATGAATCGTAGCAATAGAGTAACGACAGCTGGCCCGTGCTAAACCTTAATCTTATTCAAAGTATACGAAAGAAGGCCGGTGTCTTGCCTCTAGACATGAAGTACTGGCGTGTCCGAAAGAGCCGACCCGCGGGACTCCCCGAGTCACTCCTCTTCAGATTTTCGACATGACGGGGATCTCGGTTTCTGAGACGGCTCCCCAGCGCAAGTATTGCCAGAAAATAGCTAACATAGAGCCGTTATGGTTCAGCTTCTCCTCCGATTGGCACCTTGTGAACTGAGATTGAATCTGGGGTTGCTATATGATGAATTGCTTGCTCTCATCGCGGCAAGGCGTTCGTGACAAGCCCTTGCTCTATGACCCAGAACCTTCTCGAGACGGCATGATGGAAAAATTCCCTTACTCTCAAAGCCCGACTACCATAGGTCAAGAGTCCCATTATCAAGCCTCCCAGTACGCGTATTGCACGTGCTCAAAGGGACCCAAACGCCACTGGCACGTTTGAGGCGTTAAGGGAGCTCGAGCACGTACTCTGATAGAAAGACTAATGAGCAAATTACTGAAAAAGAACGCCTTACTCGAAGAAGAAGTTGCATCCAGTCCAATGAAAGGCCTTTCTTCATCCTTAGATCTTTGCTAGTAGTGAAGCCACAACGTAGAGCAGCCTTAAATTCTCGGTACCGTGCCGAAATGATTCCAGACAAACTTAGCGATGAAATCTGATAACTCAAAATCTGGTCCGAGGAGATATCGTGCTGTTGATTAAAGTCAATCTCCTTAGTCAGAAATGTAGCGACACCCAAGTGAGTTTAGATTCGACGAGGGACCGGGCGGCACCAGGTTTCCCCAAATCAAGTGCTTCATCCTTATGATCACTTCTCAAGGCGTTACTACTGGATTATGATGAGTAATGACATGATGAAAGCTTAGTCGGAATTATAGTCCGGAGAGGATCTAGAATCTGAGCCGCACTAAGATCTCATAGGACGTTCGGAAACTGGTTTCCGAAGTCCCCACCTACCTTGGCCCCAGACGTCAGGTACACCCGGAGACAATTATCATGCAACAAAGTCCGATTTCTACGTTCGTCGCCGAATATCAACTCATAAGTCAAGATGTTTCCCCAGGCGATCAACTGGAGGGGGAGAGATTCTGTGACGGCGAGCATCTCCGTATGGGGCCGGTTCTCGGCGGACCCATCCGGAGCTCAATCGGGCAATTCTGACCGGTAAAGGAGTGCCCGATTCCCAGCTTGACCTCGTCAGACAATGCCCTATTCGGACTCCTGCCAGTGTGCGAATCGAAGTGATGGAGAGGACTAGAAACCCGCGTTTCCGCATAGGCTGTGGTTGGATCATCTTTACTACGGACTTCCAACGTCAGAACTAAGTCTCGATTCTCTACCGAATGTGGAGAGCGCCAGCCTACTACACGGTCCTTCCAGCTTAAATACCCCGCGCTTCTCCCTTCACGAGCGGCAGAACATGAGGTAATGTTACAACATACCTTACTCTATAAGGTTCCATTATCTCTCCACTAACGCCTCAAATAAGTACTCCAAGATGGCTATCAAGAACGGACCAGCGAACGGCAGTCACTCTCCCAGTATGGGCTCCCCTCGCCTCTTCTCAAAATCGGAAACGACAGCAGTGGAACGATTTGCAACCACCTGCTCCCAACGAGCCTCTCCAGAGGATTACCCGCTCGCCGCATCCATCGAAAAGAACATACCGATCTACGACCTCCCTGAATATTCAACCTTGAGCGACCCAGAACGCACAGAGCTGCAAGACGAATGGTACCGCGTACTGATCTCTGGCCCAGGCGTCTTTGTCACAAAGGGCCTTTTCCGTGACAAAGCGCTGATTCAATCAGCAAACGCGGCTTTCGCATCAATCATCGAGGACGAGAAGAAATCAGGAACCGCAAAAGGTGACCATTTTGCCAGCGCTGGCAAAAACGACCGCATCTGGAACTCGTTCAGCAAACACGGCCTCAAGGACCCGGCGTCCTTTGTAGACTACTATTCGAATCCATACCTCGGCCTCATCTCGAGCGCGTGGCTCGGACATGGCTACAGAATCACAGCGCAGGTCAACAACACCAAGCCCGGTGCCTCGCCGCAGGTCTGCCACCGCGACTACCATGTTGGCTTCCAGACGGCAGAAGCAGCCGCGCAGATCCCACGGGCGATGCAGATCGCCAGCCAGCTCTTGACGCTGCAGGGCGCCGTCGCCCACTCCGAGGTGCCTCTGGAAAGCGGTCCCACGCGGCTGCTGCCGTTCAGCCAGACGTTTGAAGCCGGCTACGTCTCGTATCGTCGCCCCGAGTTTAACGACTACTTTTTGAACAATTACGTCGCTTTGCCGCTCGAGGTGGGAGATGGGCTCTTCTTCAACCCGGCGCTCTTCCACGCGGCTGGCAAGAACGAGTCGAGCGATGTGTACAGAATGGCGAATTTGTTGCAGATCAGCAGCCCCTTTGGAAAGCCGATGGAGTCCGTGGATGCCATACCACTAGTGGAAAAGAGCTGGGATCACTTGCTCAAGCTATACGAAAACGAAGGGCTGAGTGCCAGGGTCAAGTCTTTCATCGCGGCCGTGGCAGAGGGATATCCGTTCCCTACGAACTTGGACAACAACCCGCCAAGGAATGAGGGTATGGCGCCAGAATCAGAGCAGGACAATGTCATACAGAGTTTGGTCGAAAAGCGAAGCAGAACCGAAGCGGTAGAAGCGCTGCAGGCATTTGTCAAGAGATCGTCAGCATAAGCATATACGCATACCTTGCCTGTAGGACAAGCATCTACTCAAGGTATTTATTGCAAGTTTTTGACATGCCCATTGCCAAGACCAAGTGAACCAAGTGTACATCGATGGGATTCAAGTCTAGATATAAGTTCACTGCTGGCTTTTCCCTCCTCGGAATAATCGCATCAGTGATGATAGAATCTTGAGTATTGCCTATTTGCTCAACTCCAGCGCCTATCGCATCTACGTTGATCGACAACCCCCACATCTACGTTGGATCGGGATTGCTTATGCACGTCAGCGAAAGCGCATAAGGCCTGTTCGTAGCACAATGAAGACAAGCGCATAGGGATACATGTGGTAACGAAGATCGATTGGCACCGGTTGATGCCGCCGCCATGGTTTATCAGCCTTGAAACTTGCGTCCAAAATAGACACAACTGTTAGCCGTCCTCCCCACGTCTGCCTGGACCGTTGCCGCTTTGCCGATGACAAAATGCCATAGCAATCGTTGTTCCTGGTATTTGTCTCTCTGATTAAGCTCTATTCTAAATAGCTTTGAGATGTGACGTTGCTTCCTGTTACTTCTTGGTCTACTGCGACTTTCGTGTTCCAGCTTTGTCCACGTAGGTTCCATGTCCAGTCCGCGCGCCATGCGTGTCTTTCGTTAAACGGGATTTTGTGGGATTCAAAATACCATCATCAATTGGGCCACCCCGAACACGGATCAACCAGTCGGAACCGGGCCCTGAACAGCCATCGGTCCCATTCCTCAGCTGTCGTCGGGCAACTAGCGTCGACGGACACGGGGAAGAGCAACGCTAAGAGTGACATCACATGTGAGACCTCCATTCCTTCTACTGCCGATACGAGGTTTTGCGCACGGGGAAGTTGGGGGGTCACACAGGCACACACTGACCGCTTGAATGCTTCTTACGGGATCTGCACCGCTGAGTGGTGATCTTCCATGCCCGCGCCTCTCGTGGCGTGCCAATGTCACGATGTTTGATAGCTTTCCAACGTTCCTAGGGAGAAGCTTTCTTGTATTTATTGAGACACGAGTCCCCACCTCTTTGCAGGGTCTGAATCAGTCCCTCACCGCGCAAACGATTCACCATAACGTAGCTAGAAATACCATCATCTCCCCGCAAGCATCTCCAAATCCTGTCACACATTCCACAAGTTTGGGTGTCCCATCAAAAAGACAAACCTTCCCATAACGACTTCGAGCCAGATCTCTCATCACAAAGAAAGAAACAAAGTATCATCTTCTGACCCGTATCTCATCAAACTTTCAAGCACCCCAAGATGTATGTCAGCAATTTCATCACCGCCTTCTCTGCTCTCATCGCCGGTGCCTCTGCCGCAACCCTTCCCCTCCGATGGACCGGCATCTCAAATAACGCCGCGACCGCCGAGCGTCGACAGGCCGACGGCAGCGCCACTTATCCCACGACCCCAGGAAACATCACCTGGGCCGCACAAAACTACATTTGGGGCTGCTCACCAGGTGGCTGCAGTGCCCGCTTCAACGTTAGCGCTCCAGCGGGCTACAGCGCCGGCGCGCCCGGCTTCAACGTTGTCTGCAGCCCCATCTACATCCAGCAGGGCTGGGTCCCCTGCCTGAACCCGGACAACAGCCCCCTCGGCGGGGATTCGCAAGTCTTTACGATTTGGACGGCCGGCGCGGACCGTGAGCGCATGTACCTTGGCGTCGAGCACATTTACAAGCGCCAGGAAGATGGGCTCACCTGGAATGCCACTGCCGGAACCGACATCCTGCCTGTCCAGAACATGAGCATCACGTTCCCTGTTAACACTGTTGTAGTTCTTGAGTGTTGAGTAGTTGCGAATTCGCAGCAATGGCCAGTAAGGTCTTCAACTTGCACGGGCATGCATTCAGCAAGGAGTTCGGTTTATGGACATTTCATTCATGTAATTATTTGATGTACATCTTGATGCTTAATTCTTCGTTTGAGCACCGCATCTCTGCCTATGAGGCTATCTCGCAGATAAGGGTCCCAGAATCGTCCTACCGGTTTAAGCCACCCTCACCCAATGTATCATCTACCACGGCTTCTCGTTAATCGGAGCTAGAGGAGTCTGGCACCTTGCCGCCAGAGCGGCTTTTGCCTCGTCACTGTCGATGCTCACACAGGGAGTGTCGATACCTCCATCTACGCCATCGCAGATGATAACAGGTTCCCCACCACAAGGCGACGTGACGTTGAAGTTCTTGAACTTGATGTTGTGGCATACAGCGTCGGGGTTCGTGGAGCACGTCAGCTTTGCGACTGCGTTGCCGTAGATGCCGCTGGTGTAGCCGGTGAAATTCTCGAAGAGAACGTTGGAGACATTCATGCCGGACGGGTATTGCTCGCAGGTAGTTTCGTTGATCTGCCGGAAGTCAGTCAGCTGGACCAAAGGTCTTTCTCATACCACGATCGTTGCAAACCCACGTTGAAGTAGCATGAGTCAAGAATGACTCCGTAGTCCATCCGAGCAACCCAGAAGTTCCTTCAATCATTGTCAGAGATGCGTGGCCAAGAATGTCGAGACGGAGAAATACTCACTTGTAGGTGATGTTATCGACGAAACCGTATCCCACGTTAGGGCCAGCCCAGGTCTTGATGCGGGCACCAGAGTACTAATGCCTCGTTAGAAGAAGTTAAAACCAGAATCGTTGGATCAGACTCACATCTCCGTTCAACATCCAAACGTTCTCAATGTGAACGTCCTTGACGTATGACATTTCCCCTGCGTATTGTCCCAAGGAACCGATTGACTGAGTCAAGTTAGCAAGATTACAGCATGAGGAAGGCCGTGCAAGTATATACCTGGCCGTGGGTACCTATAATGATGTTAGCCTGCTGTTGATATACAACCAGGGGTTATACCGCATACCGTTGCAGTACATGGTGTTCACGTAAAGATTGGTGTTGTTGGACTTCGGGGAAAAGCAGTCGTCGTCAATGTTAACCCAGACACGCTCAATCTTTACGTCCTGAACATCCAAAGAGTCGAAGAAGTCAGTGTTCTTGGGGATGATGCTGCCGTTGTTGGTGATAGCAGTGGCAATGACATCTCTGTACTCAATGTTGCTCGCTGGCACATAGGTGATTAGCCCGAATTTCACGGTCTGGGGAAAGCAGACAGCGGCTGCCGTGAGTCTGACTTACATCCGACGACGAAGTTGGTCCAGCAGGGAGAGTCCTTCATGTGGATTCCCTCAACTTCCAGATTCGTGGTGTTTTCCACATAGAAAAGGATGGGCCGGAGGTATTTGTTGTCGGGGTTCTGGGCTGTTAGTTGCTTGTCGTTCATGGAAGCGGACCATGGTGTGTCATACCAGAATCCTGAAGGTGATCAGCATGATATCCTCAAGACAGTCTGAAGAGTCAATACTTACGATCCGATGCCGGAGTTAAACTCGTTCCACCAGCGTTGGCTATGCAGAGTGTTAGACATGAGCGAAAGCTTCGGCTGTTGGTCTACGAACCCTTGTCCGTTGATGACTCCATCACCGTAGATCTTGATGTCCTTGCCACCCCATTTCCCTACATAAGACTATGAGCAGAGCCTCTAAGTATGCACATTACCGGGCTTTCTTACAGAACATGATCGATTTCTGTCATGTCGCATCAGCAGGGGTTCATGGCTGTATGAGATCGGACCTGGGACTTACTTGGAAGGGATGCGTGAACGCATTTGTCTGAAGTTAAGTGTCAGCAACGCCGCGTCTCTTCTGTTTCTGCGGGTGGCTCTTTTCGTATAACATACTTGCCAGTATTTCACATCATCGGTGAACTAGACCACTGTGTCAGATCATCTTCGACAACCTTTGCGATGCTAGATCTCACCTTGATCTCGCCCTCCAGCCGAACATGAATGTCATTGAGAAAAGTCAAGTCGAGGGCTTTTGCGATCACAAACGTCTGGTTTTTGGGTAGATACAAGGTCCCACCATTGTTGGCCTCTAGAAGACCCTTCTTGAGCTCCTCAGACACATCGTCCGTGGCGTTCCGGGAAGCACGGATCGTGAAGGTCTTGCGTCCACACCCTTGGGATGGGGGCGTGTAAGGATGCTTGTCACGGAACTCTTCCAGAGATCTGGGTACACCCGCCGGCAGTTCGATCCCGTAGGAAGAGACCACGCCGGCTACGGCTCCGAGCAGGGCCAGTGATCGCGAGAAACGCATGTTGAAGAGGAAGGGGAAAGGCCAGAGGATGGATGCGATGCAACGATACTAGCCCGATCTCACCTTCATGTGAGATGCTCCGAAGACAGGAACTGGAGGGCAGGCTGCACCATCTTTAAGGCTTATAAGCGATCAGCAAACTTGCTCCCGGAAGGACGTAGTCCAAGTGGGGACAACGAAGGTATTCCCACTTCTCTGGTCTTCTCTTCAAAGTTCGGGCGAGTATCACATCAGACGGAGTGACGGAGCACTCCCCCTGGACACGGAAAAGTCACATAGACTCATTGGACACTGCAGGCCTAAAATGACCAGGCACGGCAACTTTAATCGTAGTCGAACTCGGAAATAAAGATTACCTAGGGGATGAGGAACCCCGCGCGCGCATCGGAAAAGAGTCGAACAAAAACCCCCGGCCTTCGAACGCACTTCATAAAGTATTAACCGCGAAGCGGTCTGGCATTCAAGATGGCGGAAGATCGCGTGGGGAAGCGTTGGGGGGTGAGTCTTGGGATCTTGGGGGATGTGCGGGGGAGACCCTGGGAAATGTTGTAGTGCAGGGCTCGGCACAGGCCTATTGGTGGGAAATTCCTTGGCCTAGCCAGCGACCTCGGAAAAAGGCACCGCGCCGTTGGTAGCTAAGCAGTCTGATATTGTGCGGCCATCGGCGCTGGGAGTTGAACCGGCCGGAGATCCATCTCGTTGGTACCGAGGTGAACGGATGCGGAGGGGGCGGTGATGCTACGGAGGTAAGAATTACGCTGACGCTTGCGGGGGCTTGGATCACATGCATACTGTATACAGGAAAGCAGCCGCAATACATTTATGCTAAGGTACAAAATCTTGTAAAACACACAGGTGTGTGATATTGCTGAGATAGTTCAGGGCTATTTGCGGTGTAACGTGTTGAAGAAAACGTGGGAGAAGACAATTCTTATCACAACGATTGTGGCAGAACTTGCGCTTTGATTCATTCAACAGTAGTGTTCATACTTCATCAATCTGGCAGAGCCTGCCCCGAACGCTGCTTGGTGCACTCTGTTCCAATATTTTCCAGCATTGTGGATGTTATCCACATTTCCTACGATTTCTCATACGCCTCATAGATACCTTTTGCCGGCCTGGGGCAGAGTCTACTTCTAGTAGGACGGCCCCAGGAGCGCTGCAAATGTGATCGCCATCTCGGATCGTTATCCGTCGTCCCTTTCCCAAGATTCCTCCAGCTCGTCAATATTACCATGCGAGCTTTGGATGATGGATTGGTCCAGAATTCGAAGGAGTAGTCCATCCAGCAACGCTCACAGCTGAATATCTTCCCGTTGTTTTCGGCAACAACTCTTGGAGGCTTCTGCCCATATTCCCAAATACTGCCTTGCTCTGTCGTATTTGTGGTGGACCCAAGTGAAACATCATGACAGCTGCCGGTATTCAAAACCTCTTTCAGGTCGCCGGCTGTCCAAGTTCGGTGATTATGAGGGCAACACCCGCTGAGGTACCAGAACCTGTCGTCCTTTCCCAGGAACTTTCCCCTAGGTTTGGTATGGCGCGTACCTCTTTGCAACTGAACGATGTCCCGAGTCTTGAGGTACAGAGAACCATTGATGATTCGGCATTCGGTCCGCCGTTGTATCCAGAAGTTCGGAATTCTATAGAACTCCTTGGATACAGGCAATGTTTTCGCAACGGACCCTGACGGCCGCAGGCGCTGGGATCTCAGAAGCCCTGCAACCATGTTAAATCGCAGTTTCCACGGCAAAAAGTTTGACCACATCTTGGCACCGATGTAGAGGTGATCCTCGGGAAGTGAAACTCTGGGAACAGCGCACGGTCGTGGGTTGGACGAGTGAGACTCAACGACATCACAATGGTGTCCTGGCTTCGGCGGGACGGATGATGAGGGCGAGTGAAAGGTTTCACAGTCTTTGCATGCGACAAAAAGAGGTTTCGCATACACGCCGTCGCATTCGAGTAGTCGTAAAAGTCGATGTTGAGCCTCCTTGTCCAGAGTCATGGGCCGATGTCCGACTTTGTTTCGTATCATATGATTGAGGAGCGGAAGTATCGCCTGGGATTCAACTGGGAGAAGCCTCTGGATGTGTAACAAAATTTCGGCAGGCAAGATGTCCAAGAAACTCATTGCGGGAGGTCAGGCTGTGCAACTGGGTACCTGTTGAATTGGAAAGAAAGGAGAAGAAGATGTAAAGACCAAGCAAGAGTGTCGATAATATTTCAGAGACGGCATGAAATATTGTTTGTTCTGCGGTTGGAGTCGGGTGAGGTTATACTCAGACGTTATTGGGTGCCTAGACAGACGTTGGGCGCGGAGCTAGGGTCTATGACAAGTTGTCCAAATGGGTCTAATATTTTGAGTCATCCTCGCCACTTTCAAATTTCGGCGGTCATCCACCACATCATGAGTACCTGCTTAGTAGTGTAACTAGCACTTCAATCCTAAAATATGACCAGCAGTTGGAATAAATTGTCGCGTCACTGCCCGCGTACGTGCGCTTCATGTTTATTGCCGACTTCTCAGTCATCGGCGGCATCGGTGGTACGGCGATTATTAGGGTACGTCGTGTCATGACCGTTGGTTCACAACAAGTTTCGATAAGCTTGCCCTACCGTTGGCACAACCACCGCACCTAGCAATAGTGTACCGTGGTTATAAAGATAACGCTTCTTCACAGGGAGCGATGATATATGACACTTCTCTTACCGACTGATTCTTGTCTCGTCGCCATGGCCTGGGCCTTGTCCCTCAATCCCGTAGCATGTGGACAGCCCTTCGTTCGGAAGTTGGATACTCCTTTGAATTGAGTGGCTGTGATACATCCATGCTGGAGACATACAATATTGAACTCCGGTCAAAATTTACAGGAGAAGGATCGAGGACTTGAAAATCATTAAGTCTAAGAAGACTCAAAATTCATGATGGCGTACTCTTCTTCGCTACACACGACCTATCGTTTACAACTTATGTCTTGCACCAATTGAATCCTAAATGCGCTTGAAGACACGAGAGAACACTAAACCATAAGAATAGAAACATAAATGATTGAAACATTAGGCACGATCCAAAATGTAGTGACCGCTTTGGGGAAACAACTAATATGAGTAGAAAATTGATGTCTTCAACTTGATCAAGTGATACACAAATTCCCTTGGCTTTTACTACGAATATCACCTTCTTTCTTTTTTACAGTATCGAAACTTATACCATAATCATCTAGTAGTATAACCGGCTAGATATATTGTTCAGTTTGGCAGATGCATGTAGAAGCAGCCAAAAATCCCCTTTGGTCCAAAACTTCGCAGTAACTCGGCATTTGACTAGGTTGTTGAATAATGAACAACTATTCTTACAATTTGACAGCCGAGGCTTTAAAAAGCTCAAAGATTTGGAAGATCAAGAACGAAATCTATTGGGTCTCGCTCTTGCAAGCACATCACCACTTGCCTGGATGTTTGGATTTCTCCAGTGCTAGTGATATGCCCTGTACGCAGAGCGCCACGTACTACCTTGGTGTGACTTGGGGCAAGGTCTCCATCTTCGGGCGCTGTGCCCCAAACTTTCACCTGGGATTCAAGACACATGAACTGTCTTCCCCGGACGTTTAGCCCGTTTTAGGTCAGCAAGGGCCTTATTGCAACATTGTTGCAGGGGCCGATGAGATGCAATCCCACCGGCTTCAAGCTTATTGTACCTACTCTAAAGACGCAACAACACGCTTTCTAATATTTCACAGATCTTTCAGGTGACGCCAGACCCAAGGCCTCAAGTTTCTGTGACCTGACATGGCTGGTATGGGAGTAGACTTTGGCCTAGATGCAAATGAGCAATATCACGTAAAATGATAACCAACATCCAATGTCTGAGAAACCAGCAGACCAACAGCGAGTCAAGAACTGTCGGGTAGTGGATTCCGTACCTGGCCGCTATATGCATTTGCAGGCTTCGCCTGCTGAAGGATTCACAGAGAATTTTCTTCAATTCGCTGCACTGGACTCATTCTAAGGACCACCTTTGCTCGTTTGTTATGTGTTCTTCAGAATCGGGCCTTCCGAGCGCGTAAGAGAGACGAAGTGCCAAGAACGAATCCCAAAGATGAACGGCTCGGTCGTCCATTCTCACAAAATCCAACATCTGCGCGCTGTTTGCTTGGTCCAGCGACAGTATATGTGATCGGGTATTGCTCTCGTGTCAATGTCAGACGGCCATCGCTTAATGCTGACCGCCGTAACCCGATCATACCTTGTCCTGCAACTCCATCACTCCGCATAGTGATATCGGACCATTAACCCAACACTGAAAATGCTCGCCGTCCTTGGCAGCACATAATTACAGCATAACACTGTTTGTAGATATTTTAAAAACGAGCAATCGCCAGCGATAGTTGACCTTCAACGCCTCGAGTTCTTACACCTTGGGCTTCACAACATATCCATGTCCGCCCAAGATCACTAAGATCTTGCAGTATCACAAGCATCGTGGAGCAACTAGCAACTACTAATCTCACCATGCCCATGACTTACGCCGGCATGTGCGCGGGGCTCTTGGCCGCTTCGACGTTGTTCCTTCCCGGCATCTGCTTTGCGGCAAACGACAGGATTCCCGATTCAGTAACGATTTGGTCCGCGGAGACACCACGCACCGGTATTCCACCTGTATGCTATTCCCTTGCAGAAACGGAATGCTATCATTTGCGGCCGCTAATATATCGCCATGACAGTGTGATGCTCTCATCGCCGCAGGCTTGGCAGATCGTCTGCTTCTCGCAACCGAAGCAGGCTACGAGGCGCGGATCTCGACATACTGGTCTGTCAGTGCTCGTCTACGGCCGTGGTGTCTTGTCCAGCCACGGGATACCACCGAAGTATCCAAGACTCTGACTACACTGTTGGAGGCTGGATCAGGTGCCGGAGACTGGCACATTGCGGTCTGTGGAGGAGGCCACAACCACTGGGCAGGCACTAACAACATTGCTAACGGTGTGACAATCGACTTGGTCTACCTTAACCAGACCTCTTACGACCCGGAGACTAATCTTGCCTCTGTTGGCCCCGGAGACCACTGGAAGGATGTGTATGCCAAGCTTCTCAAGAGCAATGTTACTGTGACCGGTGGCCGCGATGGAGGCGTGGGTGTCGGTGGCTTTCTTCTGGGAGGCGGCAACTCTTATTACACCGGCCGCATGGGTTTCGGAGCAGACTCTGTGCGAAACTACGAGGTCGTGCTTGCCGATGGCAGCGTCCTCGATGCCAACAAGGAAACCAACCCTGACCTCTTCAAAGCTCTCAAGGGTGGCAGTAGCAACTTTGGAATCGTAACAAGATTCGATCTCGAGGCACTACCGGCAAAAGATCTCTACACGGGTATCCACATGATGACCAAGGATAACTCCGATGCCGTCGTCAGTGCTGTCGTCGACTTCACCAACCACGATCAGAGTTTGGCTGACGACGCACTGGTTGTTGTCTACACCCACAACACTGCTTTGGGCGACGATATACTCATTGCTGCTTCTCGCATCAACACCCAGGGTAATTCGAACACCACATCGTTCGCGAAGATCAACCAGATTCCCGCCATCAGCAGCACAATGACTCATCGGAGCATGGCTGATTTGGCATTGAACTCCCAGACTCCTGCCGGCTCTAGGTTCGTAGCGTCTCGTTGCCCCTTACACTTTGAAAGTAATACCTGGATTGACCTTACGGTATAGATCTGTGTGGTTTACATTAACGTTCAAGAACGAAGAAGCAATCCTGAAGAAGGCTGTCGAGGCTCACCAGGACTTCGTCGACGCTATGAAGGTTGCTGTCGGGGCAGATCAGTTCACCACCCAGATGGTCTTCCAACCACTGCCTGCCTACTTCGCAGCCATTGGTACCGAGAATGGTGGTAATGTCCTCGGTCTTGATGGGGAGAAGGAGAATGCAATTCTCTGGCTTGGTCTCGTTACCATCAATACCGAAGCTCAGGAAGCTGTTGCTCGAGCACGTATGGCCTCAGCGTCTGCCCAAATCGCAGACTATGCTATTTCTGTCGATGGAAACGTCAATTGGCGTTACCTGAACTACGCTGACCCAAGCCAAGATCCGATCAAGACGTATGGCTCTGCTAATGTGGACTTCATCCGCGAGGTTGCAGCCAAGTATGATCCTGAAGGGAAGTTCCAGACGCGAATCCCAGGAGGCTTCAAGATTTCACGCGTGGGTTGATGTTGGATGGCTCAGATGGCTCTGGTGGGAGATTCGAGCTGCTCGAAATCTTGGTAGTATTGAGATAACGCTAGAGCGCGCTCATCGATAGCCAGCTTTTAAAAAATGAAATCATCGGCTAAGGTAATGCCTTTTTCCGGAGAGATAATGTTGTCAGATGTACAAAGCTGGAAATTCTTGTTTGTCAGTGAAAAAAAGTGCCGCATCTTTCCATTCCTCACAGCTCAAAGGCCTCTGTAGGGTTGTGTTGAGATGCGGTGAAACTTTCCATGTAAGGTAAGTAAGTAAACCATGAATGCTCCGACCACCGGTTGCCGGATCCCGGTATCCACCAGTTCCCTCGCTTCTATTCCGGCAGACAAGCGGCTTTGGAGCCGGTGCCAAGCCCCGCCCCTCGTATCCACATCGCGGGGCCGGGAGTCCTGCACCTGGATGTAATCAGTCTCTTGTAATTGGCTAGTTCTGACAAACAACATCCCTCGAAATGCGTCAGAGTGTACGTATACGTGTAAACGCAGTTGCTCATGCAGACCTTGCTTGCTTGTGCACCTTTCATGCGGATTCAGATAAGAGTCACCCGCACCGAAGCTATCTAACCTATCTCCCGCGGAGATGCCATGTTGGGGGTTGAGTCACCGGGGCTGACTGACTCTCGACAGTGACGGCCAAGCTTGAGACTGCGGAACGGTCTTTGTTACGCACGAGTACGGAGATAGGTGGCTGAAGTCATCAGAATATAAGTCAATGCGATCGTCGAAGATCGAGCCCTTCCGGCCTCTGGCGTTAATGAACAGACTTTCCAGATGTGGTTGTGATATTGCCATTGCGAGTACTTGCGGAGGCGAAAACTTCCGCGATTGACGTTAGAAACCATAATTAGTGGACCGCATGCACGCCCTTTCAAACACATGTCCTATTACGTTTCGGCAGGAACTAGAGGAAATACACGGAAGCGCCCGGCCCTATAAAGCCGGTGAACCGACATAAATCGCTGTCATCAGATCAACTCAAGCACTATCAATTTCAACCCATTGATATCAACAAACAACAACGCCATTTAGCCAATTTACTGTATCCATCTTCTTGTCTTCGACACCATGCAGCTTCGGAAAGATCACGTGGAGAATAGTATTCGAGTACTTCGTCAACTCATCAAGGACTATCCCCTCGGTGTCCTTACAACAGCTATACCGTCGGCCGATCACCCTTTCATCCAGTCTAGCCACATCCCCTGGGTATTAGATGTCGAAGATGACTCTAGCGAAACCGAGCTCGGCGTCCTGAGAGGTCATGTGGCGCGCGCAAATCCTCAGTGCAAGGCGATGGTCGAGTCACTAGCGGCAGAAAACCGGACTGGGACCGGAAACGTTCTCGATCAGGAGGTGCTGGTCCTCTTCACCACGCCCGCCCACTCCTATGTCACGCCGAAATTCTACGTCGAAACCAAGCCAACGACGGCCAAAGTCGTACCGACCTGGAACTACGCTGCGGTGCAGGCGTACGGTCGCGCCAAGATCTTTTATGAGTCCAAGGCCGAGGAGACGTCGAGTTTCCTGAATAAGCAGCTCCACGATCTCTCACAATTGGGAGAGCAGTCAATCATGGGATACACTGGTCAAGACGGCCGTCCTGGGCCGTGGCAAATCTCGGATGCCCCGCAACGGTACATTGATCTGTCTAAAATGGCTATCATTGGCATTGAGATCACCATCGACAGGCTGCAGGGCAAATTCAAGATGAGCCAGGAGTTGGGCGAGGGTGATCGCCAAGGTGTTGTCGAGGGATTCAAGGCGTTGAACTCGGACTTGGGCAACCAGATTTCAGCCCTGGTAAAGGAGCGCGGTGAGTTGAAGCAGAGATCTAAACAATAAAATTCAACTAAGATTTTATCCACGAAATGTTGTTTCTTGATCGTTAGGTGACTCTCGAACCTTTGCCCCGCGTATTTGGCGTAAATCTGGGGTTCAATACTACGGGCCGCAAGCGCATGTAGCCGGCCCGGTGCTGAGCTAGGGTATGGCATGTAGGTACGATTTTCAAGCGACCAATGCGAGGCAATGAATCACCCAACGAACCACTTGAAGACCAAACTATTGACTGTGTAGAAGTACCAACACCGGGCCGGCTCTTAGCTCTATGTGAAGTACCCGTCCACTCATCAGGATACTCTTTGCGAACGAAGTCTAGGAGACATCCTAATTGCTCGGTGACGTCCCAACGAGCTAGCCTCGATAACCAGGCTTTTTGGCTGAGAGAGAAAACATTCACGACTCGGTGTCATTAAGAAAATCAGCCTACAAGGTAGATTTGACCGGCGCATCGGAATCATCAACACCCCCTTCTCGCACTTCCATGAATTTCTCGCCACTTGCTACAACCACCCGCGACATCCACCACAGCTCCGCCATTTTCAATAATGTCTGTAGTCCATCCCAGCGAGCCCCGAACTACCATCACATCTCCACTATGAGCAAACAATGACTTCTCGTCGGGCTCAATGACCTGCTTGTAGTAAGGGTCCGCATAAGCGGACAAGAACTGCTCGATGCTCGATACGGTGAAGTCGGCCGCTCCGTCGTATTGTAAGAGGTATTCGTCCGGCAGCCTTAGAGCTTTCTGAAGGGTCGTGCGATTTGCCTCGGTGGTGTGGTACTGTGGAATCCATCTCGGTGAGCTCCAAAGGCTCTTGATTAAGGATTGGGTAATGATATCACGTCACTTACCTGAGTGTACCGATTGACGCCGTACTGGAGAGCCCATGGCACGACGAGGGGACCATGCGTGTTCGTCCAGTGATCGTGGAACTCTTGCTCCGTCATTTCAGCCTTTCGGGTGAGGAAAGTGATGATGCGCGCAGATTCGTCTGCTAGAGCTGGAACGAGAAGGGTGAGAAGGGCACCAAGGCCGCACGTCGTTGACGTGAACCTCATCGTGTACGTTGGCTGAATGATTATGTGTAAAAGTGCACGAGGACCTGGGTTCTCGATCCAAGCTGCAGCCATCGTAATGTAACGACTTTCGTTTCCCTTTATACTCTTAGAGAGCCTAGAGTTCGAGAGAAGAGCCAAACTACAATTTCAATCGGCCTTGGCCTTTCGCTGAGGATCGGGGGTTATAATTCCCGTCAAAGTGGTCCGGCATCGCCAACTCCGTCTCGTTCCTCGGGCAAGCCGGAGCACATCTCTCGACAAAGGGACATAGCTGCGATACTTTGAAGGTGATTCGTGATGCATGATAACTTCGGCATGAACGAGCAGATCTTGAGAACCACCGACTACGATATCGAATCGTTGATTTGTTGGTTTTGAGACCCCAGTCATTTGCGGCAGGGCGCGCACGATGAACCCTGTCTCTTGGCACACGAGTTTGAAGCAGGCTGCAGCATTTTGTCATTCCTTCAAATCAATTATACTTTGCGTTTGGCTTGCTGTTTCTTCCTCAAAAGGTTTGAATTACTGCTTTGTGCTGCCTTCTGAGAAAAACATTTCACGGAAAACTGAACTTGGTATCATCCGACTTCGGTGCGGATTTCCTCCCGTAATCGGCAAAGATACAAATGTCAAACCTCGTAGCCGAGATCTTAGAGCCTGTAAGTCGTACAAAATGCTTCGAGGCCGCTTGTTCTCTTCTGTGTCGCTCGACGAGCTATTCATTCCCATGGATGCTCAACCTGGCGGCCAAATTGAAAGGATCTCCTTAGATCCGACCAGTCCCATTCTCCTCATACTCTTTGCGCAGGGGATTGAAACCGAGAAGGGATCGGCACCGTAGCCGACCGATACTCGTGGAACAACTCACTCACATGCGTTATCGGTGCGAATCAAGCTTCACCTCATGCAACTGGCCGACTTTGGTATACCGCTTCTCGGTCTCGCGTGCGGGGGAACGGTTGGGGAGCTCGGGTGTTTGTACGCGCGGAACAGGCCGAGGAGGGGTCGAGAAACTCTCAACGCGGCATGCGGCTCGACGGAAAAAGGTTGACGACAGGAACTTTATTTGGGATGGAACTGAAGCTTGTAATTGCCAACACCGTCGACAATCATCGCGCATCGCTAATACAGACGTATAAAACTCAGTTTCTGTGCAGGTATCTCTGACTTATTGTGAAGAGAGAATCGAGAACTGTCTACGACCACTTTTACTCACCAGGAGGCCTTCAGGTTGCCTCGTAGGAACTGTATTCAAGATTTCGACGGTCGCCCGCGCAACATGATGGCACAAGTAACGAAATCCACGGACATCAAAGGCCTACACAAAAATGGCTCACTCAACAATGAAGAAACCGGCGGATCGCACTCAGAGGCACCCCTCGAGGTCCACGCAGACGAAGACATCGTAGCGCGGATGAACAACCTTGATCCGCCTGTGACGCCAGAGGAGGAGAGACGCGTACGGAGAAAGATTGATATGCGACTGCCCCCCTTCCTGCTCATTCTCTACATGTTCACCTGGCTGGACCGTGGGGCGCTGGGGAACGCGGCGCTGATGGGGATCAAGGAAGATCTTGGGTTCACGAGCAGAGACTTCTCTCTCGCCGTGAGCATGTTCTTTGTCGGCACGGCGATTTCTGACCTGTTTACGAATATTGGGATGAGGTATATCCGGCCTTCGGTGTACCTTGCTACGGCTATGGTCAGTTTGATGCGCAAGAGGGGTATCAGTACATGGACGAAAGCTCACTAAGCTCGTAGATCATCTGGGGCATCTTTGCGACGCTGCAAGCTGTTGCCGGCGGTCCCAGCGGGATGTTCGCGATCCGGTTCTTCCTTGGCATCTTTGAAGCGGCCTTCATCTCCGGGGCACCGTATCTGACGACTGTTCTCTACCCTAGAGCTGTGAGTTACTCCCGCAAACCTCTTGATACTTTCTTCTTGTCCCCAAAACCTAACAATCTCAGGAATGGGGCCGTCGCATAAGCGTCTACCTCTCAGCAACCCCCCTCGCAGGCGCCTTCGGCGGCTGGGTAGCCTACGGCGTCTCCAACATCTCCAACCCGCTCATAAAGCACTGGCAAGCCCTCTTCGTCATCGAGGGGCTCGTCACCATCCTCTTCGGCGTAGCCTGCATCTGGGTCCTGCCCGACCGCCCACACAACACGCACTGGCTCACCCCGCGCGAGCGCGACGTCGCCACCTGGCGGATGATGCGTGACGGTAACCGCACGCACGGCAAAGTCCACTGGCGCACGACGGCGGCGCAACTGACGGGGGACTGGCGGCTGTGGCTGAACATTGCGATTTATATGGGCCAGGTGCTGCAGACGTACACGATTGCGACGTTTACGCCGATTATTGTGGCAACGTTTGGATATGATAATATCAAGGCGCAGTTGATGACGGCGCCGCCGTATTGTGTTGCATTTGTCATGGTGTTTGTTGTCGGGTGGGCGAGTGATCGGGTGAGGTCGTGTTCGGGGTTGTTGGTGGGGTGTTCTGTTGTTGCTGCTATTGGAGATTTGTTGCTTGCCGTGTTGCCGCATACGGCTGCGAGTGCGAGGTATGGCGCGACATTTTTGATCTTGTCTGGAATTTTATCAGGTGTTACGTTGAGCGTTGGCAACATCACGAGTAATTGCTGCGGTGATATCAAGAAGGGGATCGCGACGGGGTTGTTTCAGTCTTTTGGGAGTACAATGGGCATTGCGACGGGGTATCTCTTCCCTTCGACAGATGGGCCGAGCTACAAGAAGGGGTTCTGGACGTTGTTTGCGGCTACGTGTTGGACTGGTGTTGGGGCCGCGTTTGTGACGGTGATGAACATCAGGGAAAATAGGAGGCGAGATCGGCAGTCTGGGAAACCGCCTCGAGATATGGTGATCGACTATGACGAGGATGGTCAGATGGAGAACCATCCATATTGGAGGTTCTACCATTAGGCTCTTGGTAATTGATGAAGATTAGAGACATCCGACTAAGGCTTTACCACAGGTTCAAGGCGCTCATCAAGTGAGGTAATGGAGTTGACATGAATGTTTGTCTTGATAGAAGCCATATCTCTTGAGACGTTGGGTCCTTCTAGCGGCAGCTGTTCACTTAGCTCCAGTGGTGTTCCAGCCGCCCGTGACAGCCGTTGGCGGTGCAGTCTCTCTATATCGGTGCCAAAGAGACGAAGGAGCGTCAAGTCGGCCCTGGGATGAGGATGGGCTGGCCTTCACGGCGTCGGAGATGGCGTTCCTGCAAGCCGCCGCGGAGCAAATCGGACTGCAAGTAACGGACGATTGGCTGCAGCCGGGCATCCAGCGGACTCGTGTTTTGGTGATGATGGTACTTTTACAGGTGCGCAACATCAAGACCTTGGAGCTATCCATCCATATCAAAGGATTCTTAATATGTCTCCCCACTGGCGTCGCATTTCCAGCACGCTACGATGCGCTTACGGACATTCGGCTCGGCAAGCACACACTTGGAACGACTAATACTACGGGTGAAAATGACCCGTACTCCGGCAGCAGCGACGCGAGACGTCTGCTAGAATCAGCACCGCGGCGCGAGACAGTCCATCTTGATTTCTTCGCAGGCAACTATCGAGATTGGTCCGCCATGGATTGGTCCAGCGTCAGGAACCTGCACTTGCGGCAACTAGAGAGCGATGACGTCCATGTGACGGATTTGTCGACGTTTTCCCATATTGTGCATGCCTGTCGAGGCCTACAAAAGTTGTCGATTGCCTCGCTAACGCCGACTGGGACGAAGCAGAACGTGAAGAGCTCTTGCGACACATAATGGCGCACAGAAAGACTCTCCGGGAATTAGACCTCGCCTGGCATCTATTAGACGACCGCGAGGATTGGATTGCAGCGGTGATGACGGGACGTTGCCGGAACCTCGAGCTGCTCAGGTTACCTGAAACACTCGCTCGTTGGTCAATCATCAAAAGGCTGCCACCAAAGACACGCTGGCTGTATGTTCTCGCGGACCACTCACTTCAAAGAGACGGACAACACGATCACTCAGAGTGGCTCAACAGCTTTGGCGGGTTGGATGGTCCACTCTGTGAGAGAGTGTTTGAAGATGGAAACCTCCCAAACCTCGAAGCGTGGTCGTCCCGGCCTTCGAATGTCCACACAGTCAGCAGTGTCTGTCTGCGCTGAAAAACGAGCTCAATAAAGGCTTCGTGCAGAAGTTCTCAACCTCTTCATCTTTGGAAACAGATGTTGCCATCGTGGTCTGTAAGGTATCGAGGAATGCTCGGGAAGGACTGTCCATGCTCCTCACGTGAGGGCTGCCCTGTAGCGTGGAATTCGACGACCTCCGTTGCAAAGTAGAGATGCAGCTGGGCCACTCACCTAGCCTGATTACTTCTAAGCTGCAGGTGAAGCTCGTTCCCTCTGCTGATTAGACCGAAAGCTTTTCACCGGAAACTTCAGAAAGTAAACAGAGCCCTACAGCCTCCCCATCATACATTGGGGAGATAGTGGGACGATCCCTTGAATGACCAAGAGGACTAATGATAGCACAGGGGACATTGCCTCCTGGAACATGACGATAGGGTTGGGTGGTGGAATTCGAAGGAGTCAGGCCAGCGTTGTTAAGTACAACTCTTGAGAACTGAGGAGGCTACGGATGAGGCGTAACGTCGGACGCGTCATATTTGTTTGACAGCGGCAGTGAGATGGACATACGTTTGATGCGAATATAGAGGAATTTGATACACGTAGTAGTAGTCTTTACTAGATAGCTTGGAGCAATCTGATATTCTGTCATGTATAATACTTGCCTTCGTCATAATGGTCTACGAATGTGGTTTTAGTGGCAATGCTGTACAGAAAGTGGCAGTCGTCGAGCATTCTTCCAGCTCACATTCAACTTATGGAGTCGTGTGAGGAGCAACTGGCGGGGCGAATCGGAAGCGGCCTCAGTCAATCAAACTGTTTGGGCAACAGGAAAGAGCAAGGGTCAGCCCGGTATCTGATCACGCTGGGTAGAGGGTCGGGACGGGCGGGAGACCGGGCTGGTGACTGGGACGTTTGCTTGTCTTCCGTGGCCGGGTCACGGATGGACAGTAGGCGGTTGGGACAGGAGTGTTGGAACTCGGACGGCGTAGACGACGAGGAATAGGTATCGCATCTCGACGTGTGTTTGCTTCTTGGCGGTTGGTGATGAGAAATGATGTGCTTGCATGGTATCTGCATCTTGAGCAATATCTTGGAAGGCCATGCATGACAGCAGGGTGTCTGACCATGTCCGTATGATCGTAGGTTCGAACGGTGGGAGACGTGGTGGGAGACATGTTGGCATTCGCCAGCCAGCCATAGAAGGTGGACATGTTGTTGGCAGCCCAATCTATTGGGACCAGGGATCGAAGGAGATTCGTCACATCTTTAGCCAGGCTATTGGCGGTTGGCGGTTCTGGGCGGCGGGGTCGAATTCTGTTGCTTTCGCCTGTTTGGGATGCACGGTAATCTGGACTTCCAGATCTGGTTGGAAAGAGGCGGCCAGGAAGAGGTATTCACCGTGTGCTTGACTCGGGTAAAGATTTGAATGCCATGTTCAAATGCTGCAATTGTAGCATTGGGAGAGAGAGAGAGAGAAAGAAGAGGGGTTCTTGGACAAGTACGACGGGTCATCTGTCAGCGACGTTGGAGTGGTCCAAGCAAGCGATTGCAGGTCGCAGGTTTTCGTCCTCGGAGGAACGTGGTGCATTACAGAAGTCAGGTACCGGCTGATGAGCGAACAAAGAATCTTGTTACAGCTGTTCATCAAGAGGAAGCTTGGTTTTACCATGTGGTTAAAAGAACGGATAGAGTGAGGTGCAGTTGCCAAACATCCCCGGGCAGGTCCAGTGGTCCAATTGGGTCCAAGGGTCGGTGCTGGACGGAATGCGGCGGAAGCTTGGGCCGAAAAGCTTCAACAGGCAAGACCCAACTGCCAACCAACCAAAAGTCAATGGGAAAGACTGGACATGAACCTGGAAGGTGCGGGCGACGGGACGGGCGTGGTTGCCCTGACCTGTTGGTACATAGGGAGGTAACTGCGTTGGTGCAAGTAGGTAGGTAGGCAGGTACGAGTACCCCGTACCTGCTCGTCAACGGAAGGTGTCTGGGCACGTACCACGGTGTGACTAGCGCAAGGAGGGGCACACAAACGCGCATAGTGGAGAACAATCCAATATCCCAGCCAACCAAAACCACCGAATTACCGCCCGTAGTGGCTGGGGTCCGAACGGGAAGGTAACCCCACTGGAGCTTTCCCTTTCCCAAATCTGCGAATCACGCTGCAATGCCGGGGGTCTCCCGCCTTTTTCGACCGTCTCCGCCGTCCCTCGTCCTCCTCCATCGGCCTTTCTGTCAAAGTTGTCGACCACATCTTTGCCCGTCACATCCTCTTCTCACTCTGCTATTCGACCGCCACCAAGAGCATCAACCGCCCCCAATGTGCACCTGTCCACCATGTGTGCCGACCCATGCAGCTTCTGCAGGCCCTCGCCTTGCAGTTTCTTGGTCACTTTTGCCAGCTGTTGGTCAATTCCATCTCAATGTTTCCTTCGGTGGTCAAATTGACGGATCGCACCTCAAAATGCTCTGCCGTCATTCCGGCGTTGCTCCAATGACAGCTGTTCAAAGAGTACCTTAGTGTTACCTACGCTCTCCGGCCCTTCCCATCATCTTATGGCACATGGCACGACCGAACCAACGAAAGCTCAGTTCTGCTGTTCCAGAAGTTACTAAAGCATATCTGTGGCCGTCAGCAACCGCATCTTCCACGCCGTGGAGGCCGCGACTGCCGCTTACGTTTCTAGACTGACAACCTCCGGGTACACAGACAGTCTTCGTCACCGAGGACGTTACCCCGACGGTATTGCAAAGTCATTTCCTGTCTATACAGCTGCCTACGACTTCCCTCGGTCAGGTGTCTGAACATCGACCCAGACGACATCGACAAGAACTAGCGCTGCGGCGACGTTGGCAATCTGGACATCTTACCTCCCGCCGATCACACTTTTCGTTGATGGCGCCCGGAACCAACGCATCCATCCCGCTTGCCACCCCTGGTCTTCATCTTCAATAGTCGTTGTCTGCCGAGCAAATGGCCGTACCTTTGCCCAAGAGCTTGCAGCTTGCAGCTTGCTCCTGCATCGCATCCACACCTCTAGCGCCCACGCACCGGCCTGCATTGTGTGACATCCGCCCGCGGGGAACGACCAGAATCGCGGCCAGCCAATATTAAAGTACGGTCAGCCGCTGGGCCTCGTGCCATTCACACTCGCCCATCCGACCCAGAAAAGCCCTTCATCCCCCATCTGGCTTTTCATTGCACGACCCCATCGAGGTCGCAGCCCATCCGACCCCCTCCACATGGAATATTCGCCGTCTTATCACTTGTCCTCTACCTTTACACATGTCACCACTCTTGACTGAACCCGCTTCCCGACCGAATCTGTAGGCAACGTGACGAGACTGTCGATAACAGAGGTGTGCTCATCACGCCGCCCACACCCCAGAGTCAAACCACTGGGACCTCTCCACTTCGGAGCGTCTCCGATCTCACCTCCATATATCCCCTGGTGGCGCCCCCAATTCGCGCTTTCCCGTGCTCCCGTCTGTTTTCTTACCGGTCGCTCGTTACTCCGCCAAAGCATAGCATCGCATTGCATTGAACCTACTCATCTTGGCCCCGCTACCAAGGGTTCTTGCACACATTACGCTTTCGATTCTTCTCAGCTGGCTACACGATCAACCGACCAGCGAGGGGCAGGTATCTTACTATCCCGACGACCCCCAGCCATTGAACTCTTTCAGACTGCACCGTATGTCGACATAACTGTATAATTCCGCGCGCAGTCGCTCTACCGCGCAGTATAATTCGAATTCTGTCGCCTTGCAATGGCTACTCGTATCCGCGACCTGGCAGACGCTGCCACCAAAACGGCAGAACAACTAGCCAAGCGCATTGCCATCACGCCCAAACCCGACAGTCCGCCAGGTTTAATCGAGGCCTTAACAGTTGACCCTTGGTCCAAGTCTGGGAAATATGGCATGGGCTGGACTTACTTCGCGTTGGCCCTCATGGGAACAGTTCTGTTTATGCGATCTTGGCACTTTTGGCAAGACAAAATTCGCCAAGCCATATACAAGCAAGAAGTGGAGGAATACTATGCCAACCTCTACAACACGGATCCCGACTACGCACACGCCGTACATACGGGACAAGCACAGCACTTCTTCCCCGACTCCGAAGGGCTTGGCGAGAAGCAATTCAAACCAAGGGCTCACTTCTCCTCAGTTGGCTTCGTTAACGATACCTTGGCCCTCTTCCGTTGGGTCTTTTACCGGCCGATTCCCGACTTTGTATGGGGTAGCCACCGTTTCACATTCTCCTCCCTCGCCGTAGTTACCTGCGGTCTCATCGCCTTGGCTTTTGTGACGCTCTACTGCTTTCTCCAGCAACCACTATACTGGCAGAGCATTCAATTCGGTTCGCCACCCATTGCTATACGAGCCGGAATGATTGCTGTCGCATTGACACCTTGGATCATTGTGACCAGCATGAAGGCAAATGTCTTGTCCATCCTGATTGGCATCGGGCCGGAGCGCCTCAATGTCTTCCACAGGTGGGCAGGCTACCTCTGCCTGTTTCTGTCGCTTGTACATACCATTCCATTCTACGTTCAGCCAGTATGGGACGACGGTGGCATGGATGTCTTTTCTCGCCTATTCCCCGGCGGCAGCGGCGTCATCTACGGTACTGGTATAGCCTGTCTTGTGCCACTGGTCTGGCTTTGCGTCGCATCTCTGCCCTTCATTCGCCGAGTCGCATACGAGCTCTTCGTCATGCTACATGTACCTGTTGGCATGGTGTATGTTGGGCTCCTATTCTGGCACACCAAGAATTACCTTGCTTCTTGGGACTACCTGTGGGCAACAGTCGGCATCTGGGTTCTCTGCTATGCCATTCGTCTGATAAACCTCAACTGGACAAGACCATGGCGACTGAGCTTCATGGTCGGAGACGAAGCGGCCATTAGCCTCCTCGCTGAGAACGCCATCAAGATTACGATCCCGACTCAGATGAGGTGGAAGCCTGGCCAATATGTTTACCTTCGCATGCCAGGAGTCGCTTTTTTCGACAATCACCCTTTTACTATCTCGTCGCTCTGTAGCGAGGATTTTCCTTCCGAGTACGGCGAGCAGTACCGTGATTGCGTGCTGGTTTTCAAGCCGTATGGTGGCTTCACGCGGAAGGTCCTCGACATGGCCATCGAGAGGGGGCCATTCCACACATACCGCGCCTTCTTGGATGGGCCATATGGAGGCATGCGAAGGGACCTAGCAGCCTTCGACACCTGTATCCTCATTGCCGGTGGGAGTGGCATCACGGCATTGATGTCGCAATTACTCAACTTGATCAAGCGCATGCGTGATGGGAAAGCCATCACGCGCAAAGTGGTCGTGGTATGGGCCCTCAAAAGACTCGAAGCCATGGACTGGTTCCGTGAAGAGCTCAGAATCTGCCGCGAGTCTGCGCCCCCAGAGAGTGTTACTTGCAAGTTTTTCGTCACTTCAGCAGTGCGCAACCGTGCCATGATGATGGCTGGCCACGACCGTCCGGCACCGAGGGCCTTGAGTCACATGTTCCATGACAAGCTCGATGGCTTTGTGGCAGGAATTGCTTCCAAGCGCAATTCCGCTCTTATCCAGTCTGTAGCACAAGGCGATCCTGACCGAGAGCAGGAATTGCGCGCCGAGCAAGAGGATAGAATTACCGCCTTACCGCAGCAGAAATATTTACAACCACATCAATACCCACCTCCACCCCCAGGACCACCACCCTCTAATCGCTTCTCTGCCCAGGAAGAGTCATTGCGTAAGCTCGAGGGCCGCGAATACGACGAGGAGGAAGAGAGAGATTCCAAAAAGCGCGAGTTCCACTTCCCTCCCATCAACACCAAAGGCGAAGTGCCGCACTTCAACTACGCACCTGCCTCCCCAAGGAAGATTCCCGAGACAAGCCCGCGAAACTCGGATGTGCCAATACGGCCTCCAGAGCTGGCTCACTTGAGGACGACCAACCTCCCGAGCGCAGGTCAAACCCGTCCCACCAGCACATTTGGCCCACCTTCAGGCTTTGACTTCGGCTTCCCGGAGACGCCTACAGAGTTCCAAAAGAGCCTGATGCGCTTTGCTTTCCCAGTGCCCCATCAGATCGATGGCGGCTGGAGCGTCGAATATGGCCGGCCGGACTTGGGATACATGCTGAAAGAATGGGCGACGGGCGGTGCCGACGGCAGAGGCATCCTCGGCAGGCGAACGGCGGTATTCGTGTGTGGGCCGCCGGCCATGCGTGTTGGTGTGGCGAACACTGTTGCCCGGCTTCAGGCAGCGATATGGGGCGATGATATGCTCGAGGAAATTTACTTGCACACTGAGAATTACGCCCTCTGAACCAGGGGCCTGTATTTGTAATGACTGGACGGAAAAGATACCACGGGTGATACATTTTACATCCATAATGACGAGCCTTCTATTTCACTTCACAAATCGATACGTGCCTGCTTCCGATATCCAATGTGGAACGTTGACGTGCTCATTCTTGTGGAGAAACTCATCTTGCAGGAGATCGGGATGAAGGAGGCATACGTGGGCTGTACAAGTGGGGAGCTTGTTTGACTTTGACGTGCTCGGAGTCGTTGTCGTCGAGGTACCTCGGTGAGCCAACATCACAGCATGTTAGGTAAACCAGCGAAGCTTATCTCCAGAAACCCTTATGACAACAATTCCACAGTAAGGTAGCTAGCTGCAAGGATGCGGATGATATCTCCATTGATGTATGAATAGGCGCCAGTGACAACTCCCTCTCCCTGTGTTCATGGCATCGCCCCTTGCATAAGAGTTGCAAAACTGTAAAACATGGGGAACGTCGGAAAAACCCAAGATTTAGCCCCCCCCCCCCCCCCGCTCGGACGATGCATAGGGCTGAGCTTGGGTTGCTACCCTTGCAGGATTCAAGCCGGTGACATCGCGACCTCTACGGCTCTGCCATTCTCTTACAAAACGGGCTGCACTACCCATCATTTGGCGTCTATCTTTTCACCTCCCACCCACTCACACATATCTTCTTTCCCTGTCTTGATTCTGAGACGGACCGACTATCCAAGGCCGTCTTCATGTCTTCATCCGCGAATCACATTAATCCACCATCTGCTTCAACAACCATAATGTCGTCAAACAACTCTTCATCTCCCACCGACGCCAATGCCAAGGAGAATGAAATGTCCGGCATCAGCATGGTCACTGCAACCGCCTACCTCCGCAAACTACAGCACGAGACGCCGCCCGAAGAACTTGGAAAGATGCTGGACGACATGGCAAGGGAACGCCAAGCTTCTCCCGAGGAACGACTTCGCAGGAAAGAAGCCAGGGCCCTGTTGGTGGCAGCGCGGAAGAGAGCGGAAGCCCATTCCGAGGAGCGAAGGGCTCAAAGAGAGCGGGACTTTGAGGCAGGGAAATGGGGGCCGATTGATATTTCGCGTCCTACTACGGAATCAACTGACAGCTAGGCCGAGAGGACTGAGTAGGAGATTCCTGAGCTTGATTTCTTTGGTGGGTTTCAACTGTCGCAACAGCTGGGCCAGCTCGGATATGAACCTTCGGAGGCTGGAGACAATTCTATTCCGTTTGAGGGGGACGGATATAGCGAATGCTTCCCTCAGAGTGCTGCTCTGTATGAATCGGACTTGATCCTTCCTTGGACGGACATCCGCAAGGAAGACTAGTAGACACAAGAGGAGGACGACAATTTCCTTCGTTCCGACTTGTATTGCTACATCGGTGTTCCTCTTATCGAGAACTCTGCCGGCAATGAACCATACAACGACCTAAATGGGTGGAAATGGGGTTGAGCGACGTGAAGATATCGCTCATTTGCCGTACTTCAGGGACGAAGTCAGAAAACCTGCGACATTGGGTCAAGATATCGGGATTGAACTCGCTGGGTCGCACATATGGCGCGTCACATGGCACTACTAGCTATATTAATCGGCTACGAACATGAATAATTCAATTAACTCCCCTCGGCTCTCGTGTGATTTGCCTTGCTCTTTGCTTATCTCTCTCAGCCGCTCGAAAGACCGCTATCGCAACTGCGGATGTTTGCGCTCCGCACATTGACGATATGGTGGACAGCGAGAACACCGGAAGTTCTTGGCAATGCGCCGGCCCCTCGCCCCAACCCCAGCCTCCACATTCTTCGTTATCCAATATCCAACATCAAATGATCGGTCACTAGTTCAGTCAAGTCAATGATGCGATAGTTTATTGCTGAATATTTTCCTTAGCTCTATTTCTCCTAGGCCTACTACTATCATTGCTATCATTGCTACTGTTGCTCTTGCTACTCCTGCTATTACTTCTGTTATCACTGCTATAATTATTATCCATTTCTTATGTATTCCTTGCAGGATACGCATTGGAAAGCCCATAGCAATGATGATAGTGATAGCGGCTCGAGGAAGACGACTGATACTCGTCGACTAGCATGTTGTTTTATCACCCACTTGCCACTTGCCAGTGCTTTGTAAGAAATTATATGTTCCGGAAATCTTCGGGGAAGCCAGTATGAATGTTTGGATCCTTTGCGCCCTTGAATTGACAACAACGTCATTTCCGTATCTCACGGTGATCTGTCAGCAAACAGGGCAACTGGAGAAAACCTATGTTTTGATTCGCCTAACGCCCCTCGCGGAGATCTAATCAAGAGGCCGATAGATGGAGCAAGTGAGTAGCGTTGAGAGAAAAAGGGTCCATGCATCTCCCCACGGCGCCTATTACCTTACCGTGCTTACCTTAACCAGCGAACTAACCCCGCACATCTCCATCTTATCCAATGCTCTAATCATGACAGACAGGGAAGAAGAGGAGGAGGAAGGGGAGAAAGCTCAGCTTCCTTGTTGCCGGCACTAACGCTAGCCGAAAGTCTCAAACACGTATAAAAACGGCGATCGGACGTTTTGTACTGTAGATTCCCCCTCATCCCAAACTGTTCAAGCCAGTCTATTCCAAACATCTCAACTTCACTTCATACTTTACTCTTTTTTTTTTCTACACGTTGATTACTGAACAGTACATACGTCACTATACACAATGGGTCTGAAGGGAAGCTGCATGTGCAAGGCGATCAAGTACGAGAGTACTGGTAGGCTGGCCCGATTGCAACATCGTGTGAACCACGCTGATGAGAAGCAGAGGATCCTCAAGTCACCGCCCTGTGCCACTGCACAGATTGCCAAAAGGTATCAAAACCCCAATATCACGATTCTCATAAAGTCCATACATGTAGCTAATGAAATACAGTGGAGTGGCTCAGCCTTCACCTCCAACGCCGTCGTCCCTCGTACATCTTTCAAGGTCACCCAAGGTACAAGAGGCTCTATCCCGTATCCTTCCCTAAATATGCGCTAAACCCCGATCATCTAGGTGAGCCCAAGTTCTACGATATCACTGGCGACTCGGGCAAGAATAACAGGCACTTCTTCTGCTCCAACTGCGGGTCCAGTCTCTATACCGAGCTGGACTTGATGGCCGACGTCACGTGCATCAAGGCCGGTGGTCTCGATGAGGGAAAGGCGAGCCTGGAAGGGAAGCCCGCCGTTGAGTTCTACTGCAAGGATCGGGTCTCGTACTTGGTCGATGTTAAGGGTGCTGATCAGAAGCCCGCTTTCAGTTGAATGATGAGACGTGTGCGGTATACATGTAGCTAAGATTCCTTTATAGGCGAGCATTGAAGTTGCGCGATGACATGAAATGAAGTAAATCAATCCTATTATACCCAATTGTCTCCTATAATTGGTGGGGTGAGACTTTCCCAAACTAAACTGTCCCACCTCAAAATCTCAGGCACAGCATTAGAACACCCTTCCCGTATACAAAACAACTGAAACCTTGAGGCTTCATTGCCACGGAATGTCATAGGGTCAAGACACCCTAAGGCCCTATAACGCAATAAGCGCAGAAGCGGACCTCGTCATCTCCAACTGGCTCTGCTCCGGTAGCGACATCAGGTTCTCAGGTCAAGTATTGGTTACGCATGGCCATAACCTCGACAAACCCTTGAAGAGCCAGCAGCGAGAGGAGATAGAGAGAATTCATTCGCTTTGAGTGCCCGTCCTTGAGGCAAGTGACTTGCCTCGTTTGATCATGAAGAATTCATCAGCAAATTTCATCGATCTCCCCGGTCGTTATGGCTCTTCAATGGAGGACAGCAAGGCTCGTCCAATGGGTGGAGGAGAAGCATCAACGTCATCAGTTTCCTGTGCCAATTGGAAGCTTGTAGCGGGTAGACATGGGTCAAAGGAGGGTGACAAGGAGGTCTTACGTCTTCCGGGCGTACTTCAGTCTTGATGAGACGGAGTGGGAGGGTAAACAGTGCATAGAATCTGTGTGCTGATGATGATGTAGCGGAAGAAGTCCTGAACAATGTAAATACTCCAGTCTCGAGTTAGATGAACAGTATAAAAGTTTATGAAATGGATAATACAGAGTAAGTCGAAGAGTCAGCAAAGAGGTATGAGTGAAATTGAATTCCAGGTTGATGTACCATTGTTATGTACTATCTAGTCTCCACTGTCATAGTGCATTGGTAATGGCACCCATTCTTTACGTAAAAGGCTTTAGTTTCCATAAGCTTATATCGCCAGAGAAGAGCTTATCCTAGTGCAATCTTGCTCTCTTGGCTCTTCCAGATGACCTGTCATTTCGTGAGTATCATGTTTCAACATAGTGCAGGTATGAAGCTTACCGCATTTCAGTGCCCCCTTGATTCTTCAGCTCCACATCCTCGTCCCATTCATAGTCGTCCCTCCCCTCCTTGCCAGCGCCGCGGAACAAAACTTTGACTTCGAGCTTCTTATCAAACCTCTTATACGCCTTGGGAGCGTCATCGAGGTCGTACTCTGCCGTAGCAATGAAACCAGGTCTAGCCTGTCCGCTCTCGACCAGCTTCACTAGCGCAGCAAACGTCGGCTGCCCCTGAACAATACCGCTCTTCATCGTCAGCGCCTTGATCCAAAAGTCACTCATCGGTAGACTGAGGTTCTTCTTCATCTTATCTGCATTGGGCGCGCCCACGCTCTTCTCCTGGGCCCAGTAGACGCCAGGTATCCCGATCCCGCCGCCAACAGAGGTGACGGCGATGGCTTCACGCAGGATGTAATCTTGCTGCGGCTTCAGCTCGGCATTGACGCACTCCTGCCCGCAGCAGTCGACGCTGCGATTGACACCACCGGGACGAAGAGCCAAGATCTGCTCCGAGGCCGAGGCACCACCCTTGGTAAAGTTGATGGGAATGGCACCGATGCTGGCGGCTTTGGCTAGGCGCTGTGGAATGTGGTCTACGACGTAGACTAGGCTAGCACCACGAATAATGGCGCTATAGGCGCAGAGCAGGCCCACGGGACCGCCACCAAAGATGGCCACGGAGTCGCCTGGCTGGAAGCCTGACCAGCTCAGCCCTTCCCATGCGGTGGGGAAGATGTCGCTGAGGAAGAGCCACTCTTTGTCGGAGAGCTTCTTGGGGATCTTGATGAGGGAGCTGTCTGCAAAGGGCACGCGAACGTACTCGGCTGGGGTAGGGTTAGGTTCTTTCTTTGTCTTTGTTGTATTTATTGGCGCAGATACTCACCTTGAAGGCCACCTAGGTCGCCGAAGTCTTTGCCAAGACCGAATCCACCAAGCTGAGGGAAGATCTGATTGTCAGTGTCGATGGACCCGTCTTCGGGAAGGCCAAAGACGACAACGCGATCACCAACTTGCAGATTGTCGACGGCATCCCCTACTTCCTCGACAATTCCCATAGCCTCGTGGCCTACTGGGTAGGGCACTTCGGCGCTGGACATGATGCCATGGTAGATGTGAAGGTCAGTGCCGCAAATAGCAGATGTGGTAATGCGGACGATGGCGTCTTCGGGCTCCTTGAGACGCGGGAGTGGGATGTCTGCTTTGACAGCCATCTCATAGGGTTTGCCTTCCCAGACCACGGCGCGCATGGTCTTGGGGCGTGAGGTTTGATGACTAGTCATGATTGTTGTTTTTCAGGAACTGGGAATGGTATGAGAGAGAAAGCTCAGTAATTGCTCTGTCAGGTATCTCCCTTTGTGGGCCTCTTTATAGATCTTTGCCGTGGTTGATCGAGAGACGATTTGTCAGATGCTCATTCTTTCCTAGGCGAAGAAGAGTACCATTCAGAACCAAATGGGACATATCTGACCCCTTTCTCGACCCCATCATCCCCGACTTGTCATTTTGGTGGCGGAAGATGTCACCTGAGTATGAATAGCCAATTCGCCAGGCCCAAACGTCGTCATCTGGGCAAGGGTCATCACCGAATAAGCTCGATGTAGAAGGGCACCTATGCCAAGAATGAACCCCGTGAAGCTGCTTTAAGTACGATTTATCCAATCCAACTTAGTCAGATGTTTAGCGAAAGCTGAACGGAAGTTCTTCCTCACCCAAGATGGTGCGCAGCCTGTATTCAACATCACGTAGGGCTGACCGTGTTACCCCGGCGGCTCTTGGTCTCAGGGGTTGTGGTAAGCTGACAGCAACCCCTTCCATGTCAGGGCGCCCGGCAACTACGCATGAACGACTGACGGCCCTTGCCCCTGTTAATATTCGATTGGAAAGTCCGTACGAGAAGGGGTTGAAGCTGACGTGAAGGTACCCGCGTAAGGCACGTGAGCCCATCACAGTTATGGTTTGGGTAAAGACATGAACGATAAGTCAAATGGGAACAGTCTGTCTCAGGAGGAGTGGATGTGCATTCGAAGGTGCGCGCAGCAACTCAGGTGTCTATGGTACAGGTAGTATTACAAGAATGGAGTCAATTGCATTCCTCTGGGTCGGAGACTGAGTGCACGACAATGGACTTTATCTCAGTGGAAGCGCTTAGGCTTAGAAACGAACGCGACCCTTGGTGAAAGCCAAGGCGAGCCAGCCAGCAATCAGAGCAAGGCCACCAATTGGAGTGACGGGACCGAGGAACTTGAGATCAGGGTTGAGGATAAGGGCGTAGATGCTACCACTGAACATGGTCGCGCCGGCGGTGAAAAGACCGGCGGCGAGGGGGTTGGATCGAGCGATGAGAATAGCAACGGAGTGGACGAGCTAATGATTTTCTTAGGGTCAGCTACTGATCTCACTGATGATGATAAGTGAAATAAGATGAGAGCAACTCACTTGATAGTGAGCGGCGGTGGACCAGCTGGCAATCTTTGCGGGATCAGAGATGCGGTTCTTCAGGCCGTGGGCTCCGAAGGCTCCGAGACCGACGGCGGTGGCGCCGAAGATGGCACCGACTCTCCAAAAGGCCTGGCTGCTCATTGTCTCTGTTTCCTCGGCGGTGGTATCGGGATGGGTCTTTCGTGATGGCAAGAGCGAAGTCGTCTCGTTTGCTTGAGCGCTGGACATTGGGGACGTGAGATGAGAGTGAGATGTGAGATGAACTGGTGAGATTCGGTGGTTCACTTCTGAAAGTTACGTGATGGGCCGGCGGGCTGAGAGCGCGAAACACCGAAGAGCGACCCCTTGGCATTTGCTTAGATAATCAAGCTGCAAAGTATTGCCAGCTGGTCCCGACTGGCGCAGCACTTCAGTTACTTATTTTGTCTCCAGGCCTTGGCGACAAGTTTAAGAGGGAACACTGGGACAAGAAAGGGGAAAGGACCTCTTGTCTGTCTACCATTATACAACAGAGTCCCTTATTAGCCGGCTCGTTCGGTTCGGGCTTGGTATCATTTGAATGCCGGGCCGGCATCTGTGGACTCGGGGGTCTTCCGTGCGTAGCTCCCGCCTGCGAGTTGAGCTGTCAACTCCACCAGGGCTCAACGCGGCACGATTCCCCCCACACTAGGGCAATCTCTCGCTCACCCCTTCAACAATTCAAATGGTCTGGTGGTGTAGTTGGTTATCACGTCAGTCTAACAAGCTGAGACTCTCTCACGATAATCTCAATGTTCACTGAAGGTCTCCGGTTCAAGTCCGGGCTAGATCATCCTCCTGGGCGATTGGTTTAGTGGTATAATGACCGCTTAGCATGCGGTAGGTCCTGGGTTCGATTCCCAGATCGTCCATTCTTTTGTCGTAATCGTGGGCTGGACTTCAAGATTGTGTAGTGATGTTGTTTTTGATGTCGCCGTGGTGGTTTCCGTAGGTGTGGGCGAGCGGCTACTCTATTTGAAGACAAATCTTTTTCCCGTTGAGAAGTCTTTGTCATACCAGAGGAAATGCTTGGACCGAAAAGTTTCTGAGTTGAAGAGATAGAAGGGGAATAAGACAATCTGCCAGCGTTCAACTCGGGTTCATAATGAGAGACAGAGGGCAATAACACCATGGATGTCCGTGAATCAGAATATTGAGGACACTGGTGCCCACCGACATTGTGGACCAGTCCGTACTCAGAAGGCTCTAATTGGTTCGGGTTTGGACTGCCATCGACTGTCCAATCGCTCACTTTACAGTACGCGCAGGGATAAATACGACGGACGCTAAGGCAGGCGCTGAGCTTCTTCGAGGCGTGTCACCCAGTGACGATCTGACATATCCGGACTGTGGATGGCGTTACAAATGAAGATATTTCATTGTTCTGCTGAAGTGATGCCTGAATCTCCGAGGCATACTTTGAATGTTGCATATTTATAGCTAATTCCATGAACAACGTCGGCTCGCATCTTCTCCTCATGGGTTGTCACTTTGAGTTCGACCAATCATCAGACGAACCGTCCAACGAAACCACCTTTGGACAAACGGACATTACGAGATCTCGCTAGCAGCCCACGATATACGCGTATTTCGAATTCTGTACGGATGATTATGCCTTCACGGTTTCTTCAGATATTTGACGCAGGACAGCTGAGTATAAAATCTCTGATCATCTTGAACTTCTTTTCGCGACATCAACGTTCTCTAGTAACCACAATCTCGTCAGAATCATACACTGACTGCCACTCACTCCATGAAGTCGAGCGAGCTGAAAAAGCGTCTTCGGTCGCACAGTGCGTGGTTCAGGGATATGCTTGTTAGCGGGGCTTGAGATTGGACCGAGACTTTAAAGGAGTCTTTCTGCCCTTCCCGATCTTGCTTCCGGTAATAATTCATTCGATGGCTTGATTTCTCTCTTGCTTCTTGAAGCCATTCCATCTCAGTGTATTCGCATCAGACGGGCTGCTTTTGCTTCACATTGGCCCGAAACTTGGGAGTGAAAACTCCTCCAGGAACATTGGCAGTTTTGATTACGCCACTTCGCCCGCCTGTCACCGGAAGCTCTTGGCAAAATGCGCCAGCGGACACCTCATCGAAAGTCAAGATTTGGGTGCAAAGAGTGTAAGCAACGTCATGTAAAATGCGACGAGTCCCGGCCGGCATGCGTCAACTGCACGACTGCTCTCAGGAGATGCTCATACCTCGACACTGAGGCGGCAGTACCATCATCGTCCACGTTCTCGTACCAATGTCCGAGCCCAGCAACATCAATAGGGTCATCAACAGCAAGCCCGGCGGTGCCCATCACCCCGGAGCAAGCGACTTGCCGTAATAGCCATGTGCCGACAGAGCCATACGATCTCCGGCACATGGAGTTGCTATACCATTTCGAGCATAACTTGGGCTACAACCAAGGGTTCGGCGATACTCTCACGCGACAAAAGTACCAGCAAATGTCACTGAAGCAAGCCTTCCGGGTGTCATTTCTGATGGACGAGCTTCTAGCTATAGCTGCAGCACACAAGAGCACTTTGCCGGGAGAAGATCAGGCTTTCTACCGCAGCGAAGCAACACGACTACAGACGAGAAGCCTTTCACGTTTTACGGTGGCTGACGGCGATCTGTCTGATGAAGACTTCCTTACAGTATTCCTGTTTTCCACCTGGCTCGGTCAACACGTTCTCTTCGACACGTTCTCGATACCCGCTGATCTTCCAGTCACTCTGGATAAGCTAGTCCACTGCATGGGCCTCCATCGGGTCGTTCGGAGCGTCGTAGGGGGCTCGTGGGACAGGCTCCGGTCTCACTTTGATACCCATCTAGGTGCAGGGAGCCGCTTCGTGCAGAACATGATCATCAGAAGAGAACGGTACGAGACAGGCAACGAATGTAGACATCTGTTGCGCCTCTTTGAATCGAGCGACCTCAACGATGCATCCAAGGCGGCGTGCCAGGAAGCAGTCGAGCACCTGCAGCTCATGTTCGACATTCATCGCAACACAGACATACCTGCAGGTCGGCGGTACAGCACTGTACAGGAGTGGTCAATCCGGGTTCCAGCCGAGTACGTCAGCCTGCTCGACCAAAGACGGCCCGAGGCGTTGGTGGTGCTGGCATATTGGGGCGTGTTGATGCATAAGGCGAGAGACTGCTGGGCGTTCGGGGCCGCGGGACAGAACCTCGTAAGGTCCATTGCAGCTCATCTTGGGTCGTATTGGGGGGAGCTATTGGCGTGGCCAAAGGAGATGACAGAAGCCCCTGTAATTTCGATATCAGGCCCAACTTGAGTCCGTCATGAATAAAGGTCCGTGAGGCGAGTGATGGGGATTAGTATCCAAGAATCAGCTTTCTTCGCCCAGTTTGAGGCGTGGATCGAGGCCGGATGACAGCTATCTTCGTCCTGTGCTCAATTGTGACATGCTACATCTAAACTTAAATGCTGCCAACCCCACGAAGTCTTACTTTAGCAGCTGCACATCCCCACCTATCAAAGACCCATGCTGAATTTCTCTTGAACTATGGTAACAAAGGACCACTGTATAAGCTACATGTAGTACGGAGCAAGCTCATGGGGCGGGATCATGCTGGCTTCGGCACGATCTGTGAGGGTCCCGCCCACGTGTTTCCAACAAGGAGTGAAGCAGCCTGAGTATTCGTCAGCTCTGCCTGGAAGACCAGGAGAAGCGGGATTACATGATTCTATCTCTGCTGCAGTTCTCCACCCAAATTATAATGCACTACTTCGATACAACGACACCGTCCAGGCCCTAGGGGGCCCAGACCAATGTGCCTCTGCATGACAATGCCGTGCTCGCTCATGGAAACTTGGTGCTTGCAGCGAGTGAAGACACAGATGAGATATTGCTTGCAGAATGTAAAGGTATGTGATTTAGGGTTCTCGAGTAATATGTACACGCTTCATTCCCTTGTAACATTGAACGACCATACTGAAAAACCCCCAGACCAATCTTCACGCCGTATTGACATCTGGCTCAGGTTCATCATGGCAGGCATAGTGACTAGGTCCTTGCTAATAAAAGATCACAGAAAGTTTTTCTCAGAAGGAGTCATGCCTATGCCCATTTATGGTGACTTTGCCCGTGCGGAAAGATACACCTTCATCTCTGTCTTGTGCCAGGTAGTAAACATCTTTTGCCTCCCTAACCAGCCTGCACTATCAGCGTGTAACTTCATGTCAAAGTTCCACACAACGCGGGCAATGATTGTCCGGATCTCGGCATAAGCCAGACTATGAAGTTGGTCAGTCACATTCACTCAAAGGAGGGGTCTGAGACCTACTTCTTTCCAATACAGTTCCTTGGCCCGAATGAGAATGGCTGGGCTGCTAACTTCTGGTCCGACTCAAACTTCTGGTCCCCGAGCCATCTCTCGGGATGAAACTCATCGTGCTTACTGAAGTGAATCGGCGATCGGTTGATGGCCAGGTGGTGAACGCCGACTGAGTACCCGGCAGGGACGAACTGTCCACAGACCATTCTTCCGCCATCAGGGACCACGCGAGGAAATGTTCCAGGGCCGGGAGGTCCCAGTCGAAGGGCCTCTTCGATGGCAGCGTTGAGGTAGCTCAGTCCAGCTGTGCTCTGGATGGTAATGTCGTCTTCGTTCTCAAAAGTGTTACGGATCTCTGAAGTGAGTTTGGCCAGTGTTTGCGGGTTCTCGCAGAGGAGATAGGTGGCTGCGGTCAGACCTGTCGCTGTAGTCTCACTGCCGGCGACGATAAGGACCTGGGCAGCGGCATAGATCTCCTCGGTTGACATGCCCTTATCATCGCTCCCTTGCAAGATGTAGTACACTATGGATCCCGTTAGCAACCTGCCTTGATTGAAGTTAGCAGATGTGAGCCTACTGAAGTCGGGACGATCAGTCTCTTGCTCAAGACGGCGGTTCACACGCTCAACACCAAACTGGAACTGGGCCACTCTCGTCTTGATGAGGCGGCGGGGAATGAGAAGCAGAAGCATCTCAGACAGCGGTGACGGGAATCGACGAGCAGCACGAAGGTAGGTCCCAGCCTGGAAGATATCAAAGACAGCATGCAGCCACCAGTGCCACTTAGCATCGCGCAGACAATAGAATGGCTCGCCAAAGGCTAAGTCACCAATAATGTCAAAGGTGGTAAAGTTGTACCAGGAGTTCATGTCCACGACAGCCGCGGACTCTGCGCTCCCACTGGACGCCTGCCCGTGGAGCTTATGGATGAGAAGCTTGACATAGCCGGTGATGACGGACTCTTGAGCCTTGAGGGCCTTGTCCGAAAAGGCAGGATTCTGGAGCCTGCGCATACGCTTGTGGCCGGCATCGTCGGCTGTGAGAATATTCTCGACGCCGTTGACATTCTTGTTCCACCACTGAGCATCTTTCTCAAAGTTACCTGTGCCCTCCTTATTGGGGAAGCCTAAGTAGGCGTTGCGTTAAAATGACTGAGCGCCAAGATGATGCTGATCCTTCTGAACGTACCATATATCGTTTGCCAAGCCTGACCAGAAGTGTAAGACAGCTCGCCGGGGGCGATACGAATCACTTCTCCGTACTTCTCGTGCCACTCTTTGACCTTCCAGTGGCTTACCCCGCGAACGTCAAAGAACAGATAATACGCCCTCGTCACACCGGCGAGTTTCGGACCGGGGTAGCGGCTGAGTGGGTGTAGAAAGGCATTGTAAACGCACTTTGCCACTACTCCCAGTAATGCCTGCAAGGTGCCCTGAATCAGTAGTCTGTCTCTGCCAGTCTCATGACCATACCTACTGCGAGAGCTAGAAGTCCCAGGAGCGCCATTTTTACCACCTTGGTCAGTTGTGGTCGTGAGACCCCGCTGGTCGTATTATTGCTGGCGAGGGGTTGTTGATGAAACAATTGGATCAGAAGAGCAACAGGGCAGGGCGAGTCTCCCACGAGAGAGCACGAGGGTTCATACAAGGAGGAAATCGGGATGTGGAAAAGACGGCATGGCAACCCCAAAAGACCCCAAAGGGGGGCGATTGTTCGACGATATGACGCATAGCGGTACTCGTCGGATCGCTTTACGCCCGCATCACGAGTCAGATGGTAAGTCCCTATCAAGGAAACGAATCGTACGCGGTCCAATTGTACTTATCTTTTCCAATTAAGCAATGCTTGAACTTTCGGTTGATATGTTCCACTGTTAGCGTAACCCCACGGCCGAAGCATTGGGAATGAGAGCGGATAAGCCCGAAGGTGTTTGAGCTTGCTTTCCTTCTTGGCAGGCCGACGTCGATGCTCATCTTGGCTTCTGGGGTAATCGTGGAGTGTGCCATGACTCGTCGACAGTCCAGGTCAATTTATTATACTTTGACCGAGTGCCGGGCCCGGTTTATCGTACCGATATGATAGATACCAAAGCTTCGATGTGTGGAGTCTTCCTCACTTAGAATGACAAGATTGCATTATTGCGATCCGAGCGGCAAGCTCGCGGCAAGGCAAGCCTCCAATGGTCGTGCCAAGGTGCTTAGTCAATGAGATAGTGTACGCAGGATTCTATAGCCGTCGTATAAGCAATTGTAATTAAGTCCATGTATTGATCAGCAACAGGCTGCACCTGTTTCGAAACATCCCTATAACGAGGGGCTTCGAGCGGGCAGTTTGGCTTATCTCCTCCAACCCCGACCTTCAGTCGTGCATAGTCCTGGGTGCCGGAGCACTCCTTATGGTCATCAGGCCATGTATGCTAATCAGTGGAGATTTAGAGTCGCGTTTTCTTGGAATACGCAGCCGTTAGATATTTAGCATAAAACGCTGCTCCGAAAACGAGTTCGTATAGAGATTACCTTTGCCACTCATATCGTGCAGGCTCTCAGTTGTATCAATGTCCGTATGGAGCCTGTCAGAAGGAGGCAAGAAGTCGTAGCGACCGAGACGTAATCTGACCAACAGATATCCTAGATGTGGTCCCTTTACAAGCGCGGATGGGTGAAAAGTAGGATGTGACTAGAATGTATTTCATATTGATGTTCGGCATGACTTGACTCGGTCTCGTAGAGGGCTCCCGCCGGCATGTATCCGCCATCAGGCGAGCATCGACCTTGGAAACCGCGCTGCCGTCGTGGAGCGTCCAGGATCCCCTGGTCGGTCCAAGTTATCACGAAACTTGACAGGCCCATGCCACACATTTACCTTGCAATCCCACGAGTCGACGACTCTGAACCCCAGTATCAACATCCGCATCAGATGAACCAATGAGCTAGGCAAGAGTCGTCACCTACGGATATACCCCGACGGCGTTGGGATGGCAAAGTGGCGGGAGCTGAGGGGCCGTTATAGTGATTGCTTTCGCGGGGTTTACGTTGAGATATGTGATATAACACCAGCTAGATCGTCTGGGAGTTCTGCTGAGCTGCCTTCGCTCTCGCTCTTGCGCCTCGACTTTTGCCTCTCACATTACTTTGCTCCAATCACTACGTCCTGCGCCGCGGTATCATATTCAATATGGGTGAAATGATCATGTCAAATGAGCCCTGGGACTTTCTGAACTCCGTCTTGCGGTTCAGGGACGACGATTCCCAATTCTGGTGGGATAAGACAGGGCGCATGTTTTCTAAGCTCCTGAAATACGCCGGCTACAGCGCAGCAGACCAGTACCGCGAGCTCAACTTCTACTCCCTCTTCGTCGCTCCTGAGCTCGGTCCCTCACCAGACTGCCACGGCAATGTCAGAAGATGGAGAAGTCCCGGGACACCAGACTCTACTCCCATTGACTTTAGTTGGGAATGGGGCCGCGACAACCAAGCTGTCGTTCGCTACTCTTTCGAGCCCATTGGCCTTCACGCTGGCACAGAGCTCGACCCCCTCAACAGACACGCAACAAACGACTGGATCTTCAAGCTTCAGCAACAAAAGCTGGTTCCCAACCTGGACCTGGAATGGTACAACCACTTCACAAGACAAATCTTGCCCCATGGTACGCGGACAAAGACCGTGGACTGCTTCATCGAAGAGACAACGCCAAAGGCAGGCACAGTAGTGGCCCTCGACATCGAGAAGAGCGGACCCGTCATGAAGATCTATATCTATCCCGGGCTTAAGGCCGAAGAGCTCGGCATCACAAACCTCGAGCTCGTGGAGCAGTCTATTCGTAGCCTCCCGACCGACCAGTTCAAATCACTCGGTGCCGAACCCCTCCTGGAATTCCTTAGAGAAGGCACAAAGAAGTACAGCTTCGAGACGGGCATCCTCGCCATCGACTGCCTCGCACCGAAAGACGCTCGCATCAAGGTGTACATCAGAGCAAAGCATACAACCTTCGAGTATATGATGGACTGTCTGACCCTCGGGGGCAAGCTAGATATGTCGGGCGAGGCGATTGACGACCTCAAGGACTTTTGGAAGACCTTCTTAGCGGACGCACCAGATGTTCTCGATGATGACGCCCCCGGACGTGCATCACCGGGCTTCTACTACACCCTCGGATGTGGTAGAGCGATTTCACCAAAGGTGTACATTTCTCCCAACTATTTTAGCAAGAATGACGTAGACGTTCTTGCCCGCCTTCGCAAGTTCTTCTCTACCCGTCGGTCGGACTCAATGATGGACAACTACGAACAAGCCTTGAATGATATCTTGTAAGATCCTCCCAATCAACTCATCGCTTGCAATCGCTAACGAGTCTCTTAGTGGGCGCAAAACTCTGGAAACTCGTTGTGGCAGTCATTACTATGTCGGATGTGCTCTGGCCAAGGGTCAATTAAGGGTGGTGACATATCTCAGCCCCCAGTCGTTTGACTGCGAGAAGGACATGATTCAGGCTCGGAGGCCATAATAATGAGTGATGAGATACTAAGCTGTTGCGTGGTGGTGTAGCTATTCTTTATTACTTGATATCCGATACAGTTTATGATGTTGATTATCCCTATTCGCACATTATTTTTAATCACTTGTTAGCATGAATTTGCATGTCGTAAAGTCCGAGCTTCCCGTCGGGACGAACGTTTGGTCCGTGTTCAAAAGTGGTGTTAAATTTGGTTTTTTAGACTCCGCGTTATCTGCACGATGTCAGCGTACAACGTTGTATCACTTCTTGGCAAAACGCTGACAGGCAGAAAATTGACTGGGTTCGTAAATTACCACACGTGTGACGCAAACAGAATGGGACTCTACGAGAACAAAGTTTGCTGTCATCATGTCACAGCTTGCAGATGTCAAACTCTATCAATTCTTGTAGGGAATCTACGACATTATTGTATTCTTCGTGGGTTTTCTATCTATGTTTCCCCCGTCGGGGCGCTTAGCTCTACCGCCGCCTTTTCCAACAAATCGCACGCTCTTTTGGCACCACCCTGTGCATTGAGCTCCTCTCCAATTCTCGTCGCATTCTCCTTGTAACTTGTCTCATTGAGCACCTTGTGCACTGCATCGCGAACCTGGTCTACTGAGGGAGTATCGGTCTTCAGATCAATACCCGCACCAACCCAAGTCACTCGCGCAGCTGTGTCCTTCTTGTCCTCCGAAGTTCCGGCGCAGACGAGAGGGACGCCGTGTGAAAGGGCTTGCGTAACACTGCCGTATCCACCATTCGTCACGAGCAGACGGCAGCGTGGAAGGAGGAGGTCATAGGGAACCCAATCCGCGATACGGACGTTATCCTCGATCTTGACCTTATCGCGGATCTCGTCGGCGAGTTTCGATGGCACAACCAGCAAGTGACTCTTGTCGTCCTGAAGCGCTTTGATGGCGGGAATGATAAGTGACGTCGGGTCCATGGCAAACGTGCCCTGTGTGATTCCAATAATGGATTTGGCATCGAGGACATCTTGCCACCACGTTGGCATACCAACACTTGCACCTCCAAGACGTGTAACCAGAGGTCCGACATACTGAGCCTGAGGAAGAATAGGCTTGGGGCCCTCCTGGAATTCCAGGGAAGGACACGAAGCCTGGATGTGCAGGAAAGGACTGTAAGAGTACGTGTCTGTGACTTTGAGGGCGGGCAGCCCGAGCTTCTCTCTCTCTGGGTTGATCGTGGGCAGGACTAGTTGTGGTTGACTGATGAGCATTCCTAGAGCAGATTGAGCAGCATGCTCGATGGGCTCAGGCCCTATGTCGGGCAGATACAACGGGACAACCCCCAGAGTTGCGTAATGAGGAATCTCGCCCAGCTCGTAGAGCGCTGCGACGCCCTGAGGCAGAGCGTCAGTGAGAACAAAGTCCGGCTTGAACGTCTTGAGGACACGACGGATATCAGCGACTTGTGCCGTAACGCGCCCTCGGAACATGACTTCTGCCGTCTCGGCCATGTCTTTCGGATTGGCGCCCTCTAGGTTGGCATCTACTTTCACTACTTCCTCTGCGGTAATGAATCTCGCCCCCGATGCAAGGACTCGTTGCTCCTGGGGTGCTATGGTAGTCCAAACGACTTCATGGCCACGTTCAACCAGCTCCCTGGCGACGGCCTGCATTGGCAAAACATGGCCGGTGGCGGAGAAACAATGCAACAAGAATTTGAGCGGCCGACGAGTTTTCGTGGTCGTGGCTGTAGCCGTGGCCATTTCGTCTGGTGTTGAAAGGTGCATCGCGTTCACGGCGCGGTGTAGTTGAACAATGCTATGGTGATGATCTGTTGGATTTGGTGATTGGACGAACACCTAGCGGATTCAGTTGGCATTGCAGCACGAAACAGAGACACACAGTTATTGCATCTAGCAGGTATTATGAATCTATCGATATGCCTCGAACTCTAAAGCTCCTGATTCGTCCATCCGTGTCGATTTGTCAATACCAACAGCACAACACACGCCTGAAGGATAAGATCATCCGTAATCGACCCATGGTAAGGGTAATTCCAGATAGCTATCTTGACATTATCTTTGCAGAGCGCTGATTGAAAAGTCCCATGCGGGTCGAGATACGACGTTCCAAACTCAATTATTACCCCGAGCATTGGGAACCCACACGCATGAGTCGGCGAGCATCACGAGTCAGTGGCATGTTGATGGAGTTGATAACGAGCCAGGGGCAGTTGGGGTAGGTAACCCGGCAGTTGCAATGGAGTCTACCAGCGGAGAAACATTTGGAGTTTACGAGTAAAAGGGTCAGCGACACCGCGCTGCTTACACCAATGTGCCAACAAGCTTTACTGCATCCTTCACAGATCTGTCAAAATGTCCAGAGCTATCGATAAACTTCCCGCTCCCGCAGAAAGCCGCTCGATGAAAATTATTGGACTTGGTCCTAGCCGGTAAGAATTATAGCGAAAGCGCAATATCAAGGTTTGGAGACACTTCACTCATCTGTTCACCAGTACTGGAACCCTTGGTTTATGGCAAGCACTGAAGACTTTGGGGTATACCCCCTTCCACATCTCAGAGCTCCTACCCTATGGCTTTCAGCAGATGAGAGCACTCCAGGAGGCTATCATTGCCAACGACAGCGACAAGCCATTTCAACGAGCCGAGTTTGACAAACTCTTCGCCGGTTATGATGTAAGTTCAGGTGTCCCGGCTGTGAGAGCTGGTTAGAGGAGCTCATCTAATACCATAAACCTTTAGTGCATCGTCGAAAGTCCTTGCTATCTTTGTCCAAACATCATCAAAGAGTACCTGGAAGACTCGGATGTCAAGTTCATCTTGACGGAGCGTACCCCGGAGTCATGGGCCAAGTCAATTGCGGGATCCCTCGGAGCCTATCATGCAAAGCTAGCGAAGCCGCCTTTGTCAATCGCCAGATACTTTGACAGCTTTATCTGGGAGCTTACTGCACTATTCAGAGCCATGACATACAGATGGTCTGGCGGCCTGGAGCCCAGTTCCCCTGGGTTCAATGAAGCACTTTCCAAGAGCTATGTTGATTAGTGAGTTGACGTCTTGCGCTTCAAAATCGCCATGAGCAGATGTTGACGATTGCAACAGTTTAGAGAGTGTGAAAGCTCTTGTGCCTTCTGACAGGCTTCTGATCTTGAACCTTGAAAAGGGATTTGGCTGGGAAGAGATCTGCACGTTCCTAGGGAAAGACGTTCCCGAGGACCCTTACCCGCGCATCAACGCCATGTCCGACTTTCATGTTGCCGCAGAGATGGTGGTCTCTCCCGCAATCAAGAAGACGATGCGAATTCTCACTTCGTCAGCGATTGCTATTGCTGGTGTTGGAATTTGGTACTGGCAGAGAAAGAGGTAGCACCCAGGGCCTCAAGCTGAGGGGCTTTTGCGACAACTGTGTAGTCATCAAGTACTTCAACAAAATTCGTGATACCCATTACATAGCTGCGGGGTGTGTTACTCAGAGTTCTGGGATTTGAGGACGAGATGACAGCAGCATCATTGAACAACTGGTTGCAACTGCGTCGTCCAATTGTACTGTGCCACTGACCTGGATTCCACGAGAGTAGGAACATCACTTAATCTCATCTACAAATGAGTCAGAGGTCATCAGAAATGATATTAATATATTCTTGCTTGTTCATATACCAAAGGCGGCAATTGGCCAGTCTTGGAGTCTATCTAGGACCATTGGGGTCGTAGGCCGAGACCTCAACTTCGAGCCGCATACCGGGTTGCCCAAGCTTTGAGGCCCCAATACCTGTCAGAATTGGCGCATGGTTGGGAGCCCACTTCCTCATGTTCTCTACCATTCGGCCAAGGCCATCTTCAGTCCAGGCCTCGTCAAGTGCATACAACCGGATGCGGAAGACTTGTGACCATCCTTGGCCGCCAGCTTCCTTCAGGGCAATGTCAACATTTTCAAATGCTTGGTCGATCTCCTGCATGAGATTGCTGGGAACCTCTCCAGTCTTTGAGTCCCAACCCCCTTGAATTTGGTTTAGTGAGCAATTTGTTTGCACATCATGTACATACACCCTGCTTGAAATTAATTACCTTGGCCAGATATTTCAATGTTATCCCCCACCCGGACTGCTTGACTGTAATGCATCTCCTGCAACAGTTTCTCGCCATAACCGTTATACGAGAAGTACTGAAGTCCCGACATTTTGACGTTGCTGAAGTGAGCAGTTGCGACAATAGTAGTTCAGGGAATTGATGCAGATAAGAAAGAAGAATCGTGGTATGGTGGGTTTCTTGCTGTTGAAAATCGGTTTCGGTGACAAGAAGCCATACGTATTTAATGCTTGCACTTGAATTCTCTGTCGGTCTCTATACTGGCATACTCCTCATTAATAGGCTTTGTGTATCTTACTATCACATGGTGTTGTGTTCACTAGTACTCACTACCATGCTCGCTACATGTAAGCGTTGTAAGTGTAGACAAACACCGTTAGTGATGCGGCCAAATTCCCGTCGCCGGCTGAGTAATGTTACGATTGTGCGGCTTGCTGAGGCGTGCTTGCCAAGCGCTTTTTTCCATTAACCTGGTCCTGATCAGGTCTTGGCCAAGCTTAGTGCTGAGAGAATTGACAGCGGACGATCAGCCAAGAATTACATCTTACTAATCTTGTGGGTTAATATTGTTTAGCCCATTAAGATTCCCTTCAGAGTCGGGCACACAATCAGTCCTTGTGGCGAAGCCAAGCAGCGAAGGAAGCGGAGGCAAATTTCAATGCACCTTACGGGCTTCTTTAGCTATGGATGCACGTATGCTCTATCGTCTATGATGAGTTGCGATTCGTCAGCCTTGGCGGCATTCCATGAACAGAGGAGAATTCGACGGTCAATTTCCGGCCTAAACATCTTGAATCAAGGTGTAGACGCACTGCAGTCGTCCGCCCAGATCCTATTCATTTTACTATGCCTGTCCTACGTCGCTTCCGTCAGGGAGATGACCTGTCTAAGTCACTTAAGATAGAGTGAGACACAGTCTCACCTTTTTGGGTAGAAGATCTGCCATCCACGGGCCGAGCACTGGCGCTGAGACCTTGGAATCGTGGCGCAATCAACACGGTGAGGAGTGTATTTGTAAACGTTTCTGTCATTCGGAGAAGCTAGCAGCACCCCGTGAGCCCCATTGATCGTGAGAAGTCTGAGCCGGCGTCATGGGCGTCATGCGCCGGGCCTCGGCTTTTATCCAGATATCGGCGATGCTGCCTGGCTCCGAGACAATCTTCGGATATCATGTCCAGAACCTCCAGATTCTCGTTAAAGCCAGCACGATACCAGACACTGCTACCGGTACGATCAGATACCTCATGGTCCTCATCGCAGCCATCAGCCCTCTCTTCACCTCCCTATGTTGGAAATCCCGCATCCATAGCTCAAATTCTTTGCCATCATTAAGATGTGGAAAAGGCTTGTGTGGGATTTCCTTGTCGAGGAACTTGCACAATGGCAGTAGATTACGTGGAATCAACATTCAGAGCTCCCTCTAGGCTCACCGAGACACGCTGCTTTTAGGGTGAGGTTGAAGGTAGGCGAGGGTGAAAGTGGCTCACTCAGGGTGAGGCGGGAAAGCAGGGTCCGCGAAGCTGGAATTGTCGGTCTTTCGGGGGTCGAAGACGCCGCACGGGGGCTGCCATACTATATAAGAAAAATAGTCCTTAGCCATTCGACACTGATTTCCTTTGCTTCTTTCTTATCGAAAACAGGTCCTTCAACCCGTTCTCTTGTTATGTACCATTTCACTGTCTATTTCCGCTCAGTTGTCAAACATGTCTACCAAAGATCGAAACGCTGATGCAATTGCGCGTGCCGTTAAGAGTGGCTACAAACCCTTTCAACATGTTGATACAGACTCAAAACGGGGTTTGAATCAGTATAAAAAAGCCGTTTTGAAGAGCCAAGACCGTGTACTGAAGGTTTACATCGCGTACGTCCTGCTGGAGGTTCGCATCCTCTGCCAAGAAGCTGACAACCGAATAGATGGCGGATGAATTTTGATTCCACCACCATGAATCAGTCAGAAGCTTTCATCCGCGACAGATTTTTGGGAGATACGCGCCAGCTTCCACCTCTTGGGGACGTCAAGGACTTTCTCCGATTCTATTCTCACCAGAGTCAAGGTCGAATCAGTCGGAACGGACTTCCAACACTTGACACAATGTCGATCGTGGCAGAATGGTTTTTTGCCGGCTTCACTAGATACACTTCTACAGTCGTCTCCAAGGATGACAGATCCGAGGTTTACACAGTGAGTCATATCATATTGCCCTTCGTCCCTAGAAACTGACAGCACACAGTGGCTCAAAAGAGTACTTTGCGAAGAGGAAAGATTGATCGAGAATGTTCGCGTCCCGAAGTTCAATTTCACTAGCAAAGAACTTGATCGGATCATGCGAGGCTTGCTGACTAGAACCGACCTCAAGTACATGCATGAACGGACCAGAATCCAGGTAGCATATATCATTCCAACATACTGTTGGTCGGGAGCTCGACTTGGCGCATTCTTCACAGGTGGGCTCCATTACAGGGTATGTTTGCGCCACTATAACCAGTTTATCGTTTGTTCTGATGGGACGATTAGGACATTCATGTTGATATGAAGCGATTTGACAACGGAGAAGTGAAGCCGGCCTACCGGCTTGATCAACGATGGGTCAAGAATAACCGAGATCCCGAGAATGTTGTGTGAGTTTCATCTGGACCAAGAGGCACTTTGGTGAGCGAATTGCTAAGACGATAGTGATAAAGATACGGCATCTCAGGGGAAGGAGACACAACTCTTCTTTACAACGAGATCACATTCTTGCTCGTCATGGCTCTAGCTGATGGTGCACTGGAGAACATTGACTCTTGGGATGATATCCATCAAATTAAGATCCCAGATGGTAAAGATCACGTTTCTTTGAGATGGAAGGACGAAGCACTCAAGCTCCCAGTTCTCCGGCATGTCAAAAAGGACGGGACTGTTACCAACGAGCCAATGAAACGGCAAGAATACGAGGAGATCTGGAGAGCTTTGTTGTTGGGTGAAGGCTTTCTCTCCCGGGGAGGCATGCATATGGTTCGACGAGGCTTGGGGAAAAAGTTGGACGGTAATTCTTTTGATTGAGGCATCAAAATTAGGTTGGTAACAATTCTGACACTTCAAAACACAGGAATCTACACGGAAGCGATACGATCGCAACACATCACGCAATCCGACACTAGAGTTTACGGCCGCGATTACATGGCCAACATGTCTTCAGCCAATGGAAAAGCAGCTTTCCTCGACCTTCCGTTAAATCATGAGACTGTGGAACACTTTCAAGGGTTGGAGCGATGCAGAGAGGAGGGTTTGCCATCGTCGATCCCTGCCGAACGCGAGGAGGCAATCCATCGATCTCCCGAGATCATGGAGCTCCAGTCTGAGCTCGATGATTGCGTATCTGCCTCTGAAAGAATGGAAACCAAGCGCAAATTAGTCAATCTATTGAAAAGGTTGAAGCGCGAGGATCTGAAAGAGTACCAGAAACAGTGGGTGCGGAATCGACAGAGCGAAATTGTGTTGAAAAGAGGCCACGTCGAGCCACTTGCCGAGTCTTATGAGCCCCATGTTCTCATTCAGCTAGTGCCGGAAAGAAGGAAGATCGCTGAGCTAGCGAGCTTGAAAGAAGGATTAACAGAAGGCCAACTGAGGGAGGCAGAAAACGCCCTTTACAGTCTGTGCGTCAAAGACTTGACCACACCATACCGTCCTGACGAACAGCCGGTGGACGGAAATTGCCCCGTCTGCGGGATAACCATGGCAAGGTGTGTTACATTATGTCACTGTTTTATGCTACCACGACTGACGCTTTGCAGCATTCAGAAGAGATCAAGGGCTGATCACATCCACGGCTGTCGACGTATGCAGATCAGCAAGACCAGGGGCTACAACTCCAGAAGCCTGCGTTACTGCTATGACTGTTTTGAATGGTTCGCACTGGGCAACCATGAATGGAGCCGGCACTGCGATATTTTCCACGCCGAACTGAGACCAAGGAGCTGCGATCGAATCACCTACAACAATACCGTTGTCAAAGAATACCGTTGTGGAGCCTGCGCAGCACCACAGACACCTGAAGAGCTTCGGCTTAAAGACTACTCGCCGACCAATTTCTGGTTGCACTTGCAACAGCACATCAACAAGATTCAATCTTGGCCTGTCCAGTGCATCTACTCTGGATGTACGGAGCAAGTCGCAAGCACAGAAGCGTTGCAATACCACCTGAAAGACACCCACTACCTGGCCAAGCGGCAGTCGCATGCTGGAGTCAGGGGACGGAAACGGACAAGGAATGAAGCCAACGGCGACGATAACTTGCCAAGAACAAATTACGCCCAATATTGTGTCGGAGATGAAAGTACAGAAGTAGGGGCTTTTATGGGCAAAAACGTCGAACAAAACGAGAATCACATCAGCGACTGGAGTTGCCCACTAACAAATGCAATGAGGCTCGGCTTGCTGGACTCTGAGTCGGTTCATTCAGCGTCACACCCGTCCCTCGACTTCAACCCTGACGTTCTAGACCCTCAGCTGAGACTAGCGCAGGTAAAGGATCCATCTAGACCACTTGAGCAACTTCAACGCCGTTGTCCGCAAGCGCCAGTCGCGTCAGATAGTTGCTTCTCGGCGCCTCATTCGAACCACGCCCAACCGATGGCTCAATTTCTCGAGAGCAGCGTCCACCTCGAACTTGCGGGAGAGGATCCTGCAACCGAACTTACGGCCGTTGACAAGGCTCTCGCCTGTGGAAGGTCTCCCAATGGTTTCGAGCCCTCAACCAACATTCAGTTGGCTGATGATGTTTATCTTGTCGATGAACTGTTAGCTAGGTCGAAGCAATGGTATCTGGTCAAGTGGAATAACTGGAGCCACGAACACAACACATGGCTACAGGCTCAGGATATAAATGGTGAACTGGTACGACAATATGATCAAAGTGGCAAAAAGAATGATTTTGGACGTTTACTCCAGAAGAGGATGCGTAAGGGCAATGCACAATATCTCATGAGATGGAACTACCGTCCAGCAAATGAGGATTCGTGGCTGTGGGAACACGAAGTCGAGGAGAACCTCATTTCAGATTTCAACGAACAAGAGAGTGGAATCCAGAAACCGCGGAAGAAAAGAAGGACAAGGAGGAACTACTAGATTTATTGTACAAGACATGAACCGTGGATGGAATACCTTTACTTTATTCGTGGGTTTGAGCTACTATTTGAAGTTCAACCTCTGCTGAGTCAAACTCCTCTAACATACGATACGCCTCCGTCAGGGTTCGCATGGCGGTGCTCTTGTACTTGCTGGTTATGTCGACCATCTTAGTATGTTGTGATTGCAGCTTGTGATAGCTGTATAGCAACTCGCTATACTCCCTTTCAGCGACCTCTGCCTTGTGCCTCCACCGACTGATGTCATGCTCTAACCTGGCGTTTTCAAGGTAGAGCGCTTCAATCTGCTCGGAGAATGATATGACACGATTGTTGTCGCTTCCGTCCTCGCCATCGCCGTGTGCCACTGCTTCGAAAGACTGGCCAACTTCCCTCCACAGCTTCATATATACACCTTTCGATTGCTTGCTCATTTGCTTTTCGAAGAGATGCCCAAAAACATGTTCCTGGCCTGCTAAAATCTTCCATCGGTAAGGATCGTCGCCATCGGGTTTGAGGCGGACGTCTGACGGTTCGATAAGCAAACCCAGTGTTGAATCTGGCGAAATATCAGCATCGGATGAGATAGGTGCGAACGAAAATGCCAACTCAAGTGATCTGCTAGTTTTTTTCTACACTTTTCCCGCCACTCAGCCCTCTCTTCATTGCTTTTCCTCTGCGGCAAGACCATTTGAAAGATGAGAAAGAACTATGTTTCGGTCTGGGAATTTCCGTTCACTCCAGTCGCCCACTCATTTAATTATGCGCAGCACCTCAGCCAAAAAGTGAGTTCCAACTTACCACAACATCCCAGAACTTGTGGTTATGTTTCTGGATCAAGTGTTGTCCTCAATCCGTTATCTGTCTGCCCCCTATGCTTGTAGTCTCATGCATTGCCCATTATCGAAAACCAAGGCCCCCTTCTTCTTCCGGACTTAGGCGCTCAATGCATATATATGTAGAGTCTGAACATTAACTCTGTGATTCAATACAGTCCCAGCAGTTTTACAAGTATCTGCTTAACTCCCCATTAGTGTCTTAAGCACGCGAGTCCCATCGGCCAACGGTCAGTGCAGAATCCTAGAACATGTCTGCGCGAACCCCCACTACGCTGTTTCTAACTCTCCACTCTAGCCATGACGCTGTGGTTTCCTCCCTATATGTATACTGTAGCGTATGAATATGACTGCCTTATTCAGACCTACTCAGTGTCCTGTGTTCTGCATTTGGGGTGGCGAGAAAGGTCGAGTACGACAAATTTTAAATGGAGTCCTTAGTGGAGTCATTCAACACAATTTGAAGCGCTGCACAAGCTATACACCATTGACTGCGTAGCTCGAGCGTTAAAGAGGGCACTCAGATACTGTGGAAACCAAACAACAATATTTTGATAAGAAATGATTGATGCCACATATGCTATTTCTTTATGTATTGGAGGATATCACTTGACACACTGAGCAGTTACAACAAAGCTTTGGGTAAGGGCATTGCTCCGATATGAAGCACGCCCAGGTTTAGAATTTAGCAAATTCATGGGGAGCTTTGTATTGAACGAGCCGCGTCAATCATGAATCGAAATCAAGTAAGCCTATTCAGGCTTAAGGGCACAATGTGGCAGTGAGCGTCTAGGGCGGCTAGCACGCTCGCTCGGGGTGCCCAGCTCAGCCCAGCTCAGCCCAGCTCAGCCCAGCTCAGTCCAGCTCAGCACAGCTCAGCACAGCTCAGCACAGCTCGGCCCAGCTCGGTTGACCTCAGGCTACCTCAGTTTTGCTTACTGCTACCGGCCGGTTAGCTTTCGCCCTCGGATATCACAAATCACCTCCCCTACCCGCTACCATACTGTAGTCTGCCAGTCGACGTCAAAGCTACTTTGGCTGTCTAGTAACCCTTGGAGACGTTTTCGCTTCCCCAAGTGTTGGCGGGACGTCAGCCACAAGCAAAGGTTGGAACTCGAAAGGAACTACTCTTCTGATTTGCGGATGATCAGTCCGGAGGCATATCGTTCACCTTGGAAGCCAGATTCAGCTTTACTTTTTTTTTTCTTTTTTTTTTTCTTTTTTTTTTTTCGTGGATTTTTTCTCATGATTTTTGAATAGCAAAAATCGCGTTTTTACTGACGGGTAGACCTAGGTTATGTGGTGCACCGTGCGCTCCCGTGAAGTCTAGAGATGCTCTGGTGGATTCTGATTCCATGCTAAGACAGAATAATACCGATCATAATTCGGCAACGTTGCTGCACGAACACTGTACTGTACAACCTGGTTCATTGCTATGCTAAAGTGCGTTTGTGTTCAAAGTCGTCGTCATCAAATAGGCTTTCTAGCCACAAGTGGAGCACTCCTCTATTCTTGTGCATACATACAGACGAACGATACAGTACAGAACATACACGTATGTCACGGGATCGCGTGCCAGGGTGGTGTCAAGGGTATCGCGAGTCATGGCGAAGCCACGACCCCTTTTCTTGCGGCGACGCGCCGCTCACACAGCGAGATCTCTCTTTTCTCTTCTTTGCGTTACATCTTGTATCTAGACCTGACCCTACGGGTCATCACAATCCACCTACTAACTGGAACCTGATCTCTACAGCCGTGACCCTCACAATGTAAATTGAACTCCAAAATTTGTACAGTACCTTCAGTGTCGTATTCACCATGTTCCTCACAGAACAGACTGTGTCTACTGTACATGCCAGCAAGGAAGAAAGATTCCTTTAGACGCAGCGATTGCCGATCCTGGAAAACCACAAGCACGGCTGATTCAGGAAGCCGAAAGTGCCGTCCATAATGACAAAACGCTACAGAGCGCCGTCTGGCGGTTACAGGTGATGTGCCTTATGTTTGGTGATCGCTGCAAATTCCTGATGGACGCCAGGGTCTTCTACAAACGCACGGCCTGCGAAGGCCCAGCCACCGCAGAGCTCCAGTTTTGGCTGTCAACACGCCTGGCTGCAAATTTGGCAGGCATCAAGAGGAGAGCCATTGTGGACTTCCATGAAGAGCGCGCAGAGTCGGAAACGGCTTTGAAGCAGTATAGAGATAACTGACACCGCAAGCCGGCGGATGTGAGCATGGCTCGGAACGCTGTAAACCATTCAATGATCGATACTCTGCTGTTCGGTG